>NW_001884568.1:143634-236279 GCF_000146915.1 Parastagonospora nodorum SN15 | reverse complement strand
CGCACGCCACTGGTGGCGACGCAGATAGGGCAATGAGCTACGATATTAAGACTGGCGATACGCGATGCTGGACGATGCAGCGGCGAGCAATGCAATGGGCGGCCGGCGGGGCGGCGTTTGAGGGCCGTTAGTGGATGCTGCGTCTAGAAATTACTGGACATAGACCCCAGGCACAGCAAAGCAACGTGGATGGCGGGCGGTGGAGGAGAGGTGATGCAGTGCAAAGGAAACAAGCACCGAGGTGATGGGCAGCACGCGAATTAATGGGTATGCGCGCCGGCGGCGAGTAGTCTTCCAGCAGGAGCGGCCGTCCAGGGCCTTATTATTCTGGACCACCAGGACCTCGTGTCTGGTGGCGCCAGGTCACGAGCAGCTCTAGTATACCCTAGAGACAACCAGGCCGAATCTCGCAAAGGCGGTCTTGCGGGTGGAAAGGAGAGAACAGGCCCCAGATGCAGTGGCCCGACGCAGGCACAGGCACGGCACATGGGCTTTGCGGCTGGCTCACCTCCCTCGATGCTTTGTTTGATGCCCAGCATTGCCCTTGGAAACACACACATCCATATCCCAACACTCCAATTCACTCGCCCTCACCCTCACCTCGCTGCACTCATCTCTCTGCCAGCACTCTGCCTCTTCTCCCTCCCTCAACTCTACCCGCGTTTCATCAAAAGCTTATTAGACCGTTGCGGTAGTCCCTGCTCGTCGCTCGTCGCTGCAAGCGCACGATCTTCGCGCCGAGAGGTCTTGACAGAGCCTCCTTACGGAATAGCTGCCGACTCCTTCACAATTGCGGGGAAGACCCTGAGCCTAACTCCCTGAGCCTCAGCTTCTGAAAGGTCCGAGCGGACCTTTGTTCTGTCCAGTCCAGCCCCAACCTTCACACGGTTCACGGCATCACACCATGGCCTCGCCTCCTGCTCAAGAACGCCCCGACGTGCCGCTCCACGGCGGCTTCACGCGCTTCGAGCTCGAACTCGAGGTACGTACGTCGCTGTCTTGCGTCACGGCCCCTAATTCGTTTCATCAATACGTTAACACGAGCCTAGTTTGTGCAATGCCTCGCGAATCCCGTCTATCTCAATTACCTCGCTACGCAAAAGTACTTTGATAAGCCCGAGTTTGTTGCCTATCTCGACTACCTGCAGTACTTTGCCGAACCCAAGTATATAAAATTTCTCCAGTGCGTACACCGCCTTGTCGCCAGTCACACGCAGGTGTGCTTACTGATGCTCACTTTGCAGTCACCCCGGACCAACGCTACGCGCACTAGAGTTGCTGCAGCAGGAGCGTTTCCGGCAGGACATCATCACACCTGGACTCGCAAACAAGCTGCAGATTGAGGGCCAGAGGAACGCGGTGCCCAGCCAGAAAGACTGAACGCGAGGCTCAGATCTGCGTTCTTGAGAGTAAGACAATCTCGTGTGGCTCGTATGCACGCCGAGTCACGGCGAGTTGCCCAGGTACCGATGCGGTCCTGTTGAAGAGTTACTCCGTAGGTCGTGGCGATCCGGCTGAATGCAGTTTGACTCCCACCACTACCCAAATGACGGGACGTCGTTGAAAATGCACGTGGGAAGGCATGATTCAGGAACATGTCGTCGTTTCAAACTCCGCGCATCGATGACGAAGGACCTGTCAAACAGACATCATCGACAACGGCCAAACATAGTTGCATGAAACTGCATAATTCGACTTGCATCAATGAGATCACCCATGGGCTTTTGATGCTTGAACCATGTCTGATCCTAGCGAGCTTATGAAGTAACAGACCCTGGCAGCCAAAACCTCAGCGAAAGACAGACGTCATCGCCTGTCCTTTTGCTCGATATTTCATTGAGGTATTCGCTTTGGTGACGCTTAGGCTTAGGTCTGGTTGCTTGTGAGATGTCGTCCAATTGTCCTGACGTCTGCCACGTGAGATGCCTCGGTGTATCTTAGGCCCGCGAGTACCCCACGTCGCGGTACCACGCGCAGCACCGACATAGCTCGAGCTACCATCAGGGTACTTTTGCACCACATTCCTTGAAAATTGCCCATCTCCTCAGCTGCCCTCGTGATGCGGACCGTGCCTGAAGCCGAGTGCGCCTGCCTGCTCCCAATTGCTGCAAACCTCACTGACACCCGCCAGGAAGCATTGGCGCCAACTCGATGACTTCCACTCCTTGACCGACTTGAAGATTCACGTATCCTCGCACAAGGAGCCACAGATCACTGCAGGCCTGCGCTCTGTGTGTTGGAAGGTGCGTCCATCGCTCTCTCCTCTGAGATAGACGCTTACCAATAGCAGATCTTCCTCGTCTTCAAAACACTCGATCGATCATCATGGCCTACCCACCTTTCCAACACGCGCAGGTCTTACGAATCCCTTCGAGATCACTATCTGCGTGCGATACGACACCCCGATGAGTTCGACTCGTCTGTGGACCCACTGAGCGAACATGACGAGGTACAAACATCTCTCTTCTGGCTGAGCCTATCTGAACCTATCAGGTACTAAGCCGTGAAAGTCCCCATGGGTAGCCCTTCGAGCCGACGAAGCGCTGCGCGCCGAGATATTCCAAGACATTGAGCGATGCATGCCAGACAATGTCTACTTCCGACAGCCCGGTACACAGGACATGATGTTGGACATACTGTTTGTGTGGTGCAAGATGCATCCAGGCATAGGGTACCGTCAAGGCATGCACGAGATATTGGCACCACTACTCTGGGTCGTGGAGAGAGACGCCGTCGAGCGAACGAGCGCTTCTGGGCAACCAGATCCATTGCTCATGGATATGCTGGACTCCAGCTACATTGAGCACGATTCGCATGCACTGTTCTCGCTCATCATGCAAACAGCCAAGTCTTTCTATGCACCGGCGGAGACAGGCTCGACGACCAAGGATACACCAATGCTTACAAGGAGCTCAAGAATCTTCGACAAGTTCCTGCCGAAGGTCGATCCTGAGCTGTTTGCCCATCTGGTGAAACTTGAAATCGTGCCTCAAATATTTTTATTGTATGATCTCTAAAACTGCTCAAGGACCTTGCTAACAGTAATTAGACGTTGGATAAGACTTCTTTTCGGGCGAGAATTCTCCCTAGACGCCGTATTCGACATGTGGGACGCATTGTTTGCCATTGACTCTACCTTGGAAATTGTCGACATGATCTCGATTGCAATGCTTCTTCGGATACGATGGGACCTCGTGGCAGCCGATACAAACGAAGCCTTTTCCTTGCTCTTGCGGTACCCTGCAGCCGACAGCTCCTGCATATACCCTCATCAAGGATGCCTTATACCTGCGCGACAACCTGACCCCAGAAGGTGGGGCTGAGATCATCTCACGATATGGAAAACAGGCTCCAGCCATTGAACCTGAAGCGCCAACATTCATCCGTGAATCCTCACCGTCCCCATCGCTCTCCTCACATCGAACACGCCGCAGTATAGGTTCACCGATAAGTTTCGTGGGTCAGCAAGGATCAGGCCTCGAAGCTATGCTCCAAGGTGCGGCGAAAAATGTGTTTGAGCGTGGGTCACAGTGGGGTGTTGGGAAAGCTATAAGAGAAGCAGTAGGGGAAGTAAAAAAAAACGTCGAGGCCTATCAGTCTGCAGCAAATTCCGGCCACAGCACACCAAGAGCCGGTGGACGAGAGTTCCGCAAACCAGCACAGTCAGCAACACCCATCAGTTCTCCACGACCGGGCCTGGATCGAAACAATTCTGCAAACGTGGCACGAAAAGTCGAAGGCCTTGAGAAGAGAAATAGGAACTTGGCGAAGATGCTTGAGACGGTGGTTGGTGAGCTTTGGGAGCACCATAGAGAGCGGACCGAAGAGCATAGTACACAAGATGAAGATGCGAAAGGAAAGGAGGCGCTGGAAGCACTGAGTCTTGCCATCGCAAAGGTGCAGTTCGTCCAAGTCTACCTCGAGGACTCATCAATACCACTTCCTGAGGAATCGACAGAGCAGGCGGCGAGTGAGAAGGCTGCAGAAACTCTGGCATTGCCTGCACCAGCAACGCCACTGCCAGACCGTACTCCCAGTACTCCCCGAGTGTCAGTCGACGCACCTTCAGAGCCTGCACCTGCACCAATCTCCGCCCCAGAGTCGATTCACTCACCCGCACCCAGTCCGCGCCCGATGACGCCACCAGTTGTAGCCAAGCCAGCACAACCGCAGCCTAACATGCACCTCTCGCCACGCTCAAGACCACATCTTACCTCCTCAAACTTCTCATGGATGCTAGGCGAGGACTCGGCAACGTCAAACTTTGCATCAGGCACAGCACACTCGACATTTTCGTCAGACGAGAAGAGACGAATGAAAGGTAAAGGGTTCTTGTTCGGCGACGAAGATGAAGATGACAGCAGTATTGTAAAGGACAGCAAGAGAGGCAGTGTCGCCGGCAAGAGCGGGAAGAGCACGAAGAGCAAGCATGTTCCGGAACACGAGGTCGAAGAGGAGATCATCGATCTAGACAACATGGAGAAGAGGGGCGTATTGTAGGACGGTACCGCTGTATGTACGCTTCCTGCACCAGGTTGACTATTGTCTTGTACAGCAGCAACACGTAACATATCTCCGAGGCACAAATCGAGCATTTACAACGCATCCCTCTTGCCGATCAACTTGAGCTAGCATCACGTTCACTGCGGTCAGCGCGGCACGCGAGTGCTTGGATGGTGGCGAACATGCTATGCCTCCAACCCACTTTACCCCACAACCAAACACGTAGGAGGCGTCCCAATGTCTATACCAGCTCCAATCTTATTTGAAGAACATCATGCCATGCCGCTCCGTATGTCAGACGAGCAAAAACAAAGCACAGATAAGCTGACCTCTGCAAAAGCTAACCATTAACATGTAGATAATCGATTTCGTCACCTTGGTATAGCGAGAATTGCTACAAACCGACAACGGACCCCGCCAAGTCGATGCAATATACACATTCTTTCATCCAGCATCCTTCTCAACAACACCTTTCGCGCCTTCCTAAAGTCTAGGAGTAGACCCTCTTCTACTGCAACGCGATTCCCACCCCTCCCAAACTGCATGCAGTAAGCCGCCGCTGGACCCACCCACATCACCCACGAAACTTGCTCAAACAGGGCTAAGCACCTCGGGCGCGCATCCACCATGATACCCTCTATTGGCGGCTAGGCTTCTGGGTGCGGCAATCGGCGCTTCAATTGTCGGCAGCGGTTTGTCACCGGTGGGAGTGGTGGGAGGGATAAATAAGGGTGAGGTGACCCCTCACTTAAAAAGCTACCCCTCTTGTCACAAGATACAAACCACAAACCACCAAAAACTTTTTTTCAAACCACGAATACCGATATATTTATTCATCATGTCTGGCTGCGGAAACTCTAGCTGTGATTGCGGTGGATCCTGCACTTGCGCGCAGGGAAGCTGCACTTGCGGAAAATGTAAGACCATTGTACATACATGCCGTAGTTGAGCACATGCTAAATGTGAGGATAGAAATCCACCCCTCGATACATTACCACCTGTACGATGCGATGAGATCAAATTACACCACGCCCTTTCGACGACATACTCTTTTCGATCGGTTCACACCTTCATTCACTATGCCGGACCTACGATACTTTTGACGAGGAAGCGGGGAGGGAGATATAGTCATACCACACCAGAAATGAAATGAAATCAAGTCGGACAATTATGCATCATGGGGATGATGTGACGCCCACGGTCCAAAGTGTATCCTACTCTATCGACAGTGGAGCGTGTCCTCATGTCCCCAGCCATCTCACCCTCATCTATCTTCAACCTGTGTGCTGCCCTACCTTTGTCCATGCTCCCTCTTCTCTTCTTGCGTCCACAGCCCTCCGATGCACTTGTTGTTTTTGCAGATGCTCGTCCTTCATGACTTCAGCGTAGTCTATGGCCGCGTTGCGCTCTTGCTTGAGGATGTTTTGGCGGCTTGCTTCTTCGTCGGATTCGCATTGCGAGTTTCCCATGGCGTGCCAGGTGGTGATATTTAGGAGGGGGGGGTTGTGCGGACGTGTTGATGAAGGCTTGAGAAGTTTAAATGGGCGTTGCTGGATGGTTTGGGAGATGATACACGCGGTGTACGTAGGGGTCTTCGATAGTATTCACAAGCAACATGTGAATGCGCTCTTCATCTACGAGCAAGTCACAGAGTAGAGTACGATTCACAAGATCTCAATCATTTATTCCAACACCAAAAACCAATGGGGTATCTCATACGCGCGTATTCTCGCGAAAGCAAAAACGCCTTTCCCTTTCAATCCCCACACCATCACTCGACAACTCATAAGCATCTGCGCTTGAGCTACACACCTAGTGAAAGCTCAATTCATCCTCGCTTCCATCGTCGTCGCTATCGTTCACAACACTCTGTCGAACCTTCCACCACAGCTTGCCTGCATTCCTGCTGCTCGTTCGCCGCTTAGCGACGGGGCGGGCTGGTGTGATGCCCAGGTCGTCACGCTCGTCTTCTGCGCCATCGTATGGGGGTAGGGCGCGATGAGGTCTGCCTTTGGAACGTCGACTTGGCAATTTCTTGGGCGATGACAGAGCATTACTGGACGAGGCTTCGCTTTCAGACTCGGAGTCTGGATCATCCCTGGTGCTAGTACTAATGGTGCGCTGTTGGATGCGTGGTAGTCTGCCTCGGGGATGTCTTGCTGCTGGTTTCTCTGGATGAGGCAGTGATTCAGTATCGCTGCTCACGCTGTCCGAATCAGAGTCTGAGTCTTCGCTAGTGCTGGCATCGATGGGGAGCGGCTCGACGTATGTCTTGCGCTGTTGGGTGCGCAAGCCGCTATCGAGAGACGTGCGGGATCGCTGCGTGCGCAGACGCGAGGTGAGCTGCTTGATCTCGTGTGTGCTGCGACGAGATCGTCTCGGACCGTCCTGGATTTCTTCTGGGAGATCTGGATAGAATGTGATGGGTGTGTCGGGTGGCGTCAGTTTGGTACGTTTAACTAGTACCATGGGAGACGGAGCACGTTGGCGTTTGCCAAGTGATGTGACTGAGAGACGCGGTACCTTCTTGATGGGTGATGACTGTGCTGGCAGGTCGTCGTCTTCGTCGGCATCTAAGGCCGTAGTGTCCCATATAGCGCTATCGTCTGGTAAAGCATCCTCATCATCAGACTGTGCTGGTGTTGGTAGCAGCTCGAGAACTGTCATGGGCTTGCGAGCCATGCGCTTGACACCAGGCGTACACGCGACCCACTCGCCGATTCCCTCTTCCCATCTGAACCCTCCTCCAGCTGATGACGGGGAATCATGCTTCTGTGGTGAAGGGACGATGACTAGCTGGCCTTGGGTGCGCATCTTCTGCTCGATGATGCGGGCATAGGTATGGTGCTCTGATACGCCCATGTCCTGAGCAAATTCCACTGCTGACTCGAGGGCAAGGCGCTTAAGCGTCCAGAGTTTGTGAGGCAAGCGATAGCCTGAGAGCGATAGCAAAGCCTGAACAAGTCGCTGTAGTTGATCGAAACCATCGTCCTTCCAGATTCGGCCAGTGCCACGAGCTACAGATGATACCAGCGCAGGAAGGCCGCCGAGAATAGATGCTATGTTGATGCCGTTCGACGCGTATTGAGCAGTCAGCCAATTGAGCCCGTGGACAAGGCCAGAGAGTTCGAGCGACACAGTACTAGCTTCTACTGGGCACTTATCGAGATGAACGAGAAAGGATGCGAATATGGTCCAGGTTGCTCGTTGCAAGAATGTCTGCGCATCATCCTGGTGTGCTTCCAGAAGCTGGACTTCAGATCTGATATTACTCCGGCTCAACATGACTATTACGACAGCATCGAGCATCCAAGTTACTCTCCTTGCGATACTGCGTCCTGCGTCATCATCACGGCTGTTATTAACAAGCGCGATACTGCACATGACCGTCAATAAGCTCGAGTAGGTGGTGCTCAGTGCGAGTCGAAGCTCTTCTCTCGACGAGGGCACGAAGCGCCTGACGCTGGTTGTCTCGTCGGCCAGGAGTCGTTCATCGGGCAGGCCCATACCAGCGAGGGTGACGATTTCGAAAAAGCGGTAAGCATGTGCTATCGTCCGGTGATCGTTGCTCGAAGTGCTCCGGACCACTCTATCCCAGACTGGTCGCATGCACTCGGTGGCCAACCATTCTAGTGGCAGGAGCTCGTGCGCGATCATATGCTCCAGAAGGTCAAACAGCAATCTGTGTCGTCCGGTGTGGTCGACAAAGCTCTTTACTGCATAAAGATATGGCGATCTCTGTGCGTCGAAAAGGTCTGCTTTGATGTTGATGGGTATTGATGGTGCCTCGATTAACGGCAGGTAGGCGAGAAGGAGACGCTCGGCCTCGTCCCATGCGGAGACCCTGACGCAGTGGGTGACTAACATCGACATGCTGTCGAGCCCGACAATCTCGTCTGTGATAGCATCGCACAATAACGACGTCGCATGGGCTCGAAGAACCTGCTTGAAGGGACGCCATCCATTTCCTGGCCGCTGCTCGAATTGATTTTCAAGATGTTCGTAGATCTCGCCTCCAATGTCCCGCTCCTCATCCTCATCCTCTTGTTCTCGGTCCAGCTTTGCAAAATGCTCCTCGAGCTCGATATATGCAGGCAGTCTTCGCAGACACGCGGCCATCAAGGAACGTGTCCCCTTCCAACACTTCTCATCGCCGTCGGTCGTCGCTTGGAGAACGTTGGCGTAGGCCTCGGATACACCCTGAACAAGTTTGCGAAGGTCCCCAGGAAGCTGTGTCCAGTCGATGTTGACTTGGAGGGGGCCCCGATTCTTGCCGTGCTTCTTCAATGGCGAGTTCTGAACGTGTGGACTGCTGTGTAGCTGGCTGCTCATTCGAGCCACCAGAGGGGTGAACGCGATCTCCCCGGGACGGGTTACACGAGTAAGCCCTGCACTGTCTCGCTGGAGACATGCTTCTTTCCTTGCCCCTCGGCCTCCATATGTCTTTTTGCTGCCCCTTCCTGTCGGCTTCCCGTCCGGTCTCCAGTCCGGATCTCTAGCCTTCTCGAAGCCTCGAGGCTTTTGCGCCGGCCGGGTAAAGTTTGTGGTCTTTCGTGGGGAGCACTTCGTCGCGAAGGCTGTAGATGCGCTGCGTGTGTCTATACCTGCGGAACGTGGGCGCTCGAATTCAGCTCGAAGCTTCGCGAGCTTGGATGAGATGGGTCGAAGGAGGCGGTTGCATCGTGAAGTAGTCCAGGGGAGCTCATCGGCCATGGCTTGTCGTAAATATATGAATCAATACATAAGGTTTGTATCGTATGCAATGCTAATTGGTGCTCATGAAATATGGTATTGCGACGTCGAGGCTATGCTGTCGTCGTCATGCCGAATGTTCTTTGGTGTTTGTTGCCAAACATCGGCCATCGGCGTTGAGGGCCTTGGCGCGTTCTGGAACGCTAACCATATCGCGACACGAGCTTTCACCACAACCTGCATCTTTGCCATTGCTCTGCCCTGGCTATCGCAACATGCTGTATATGCAAACACGTTTATTGAGTGCAGTGCTACCTGTTGCAATTACATGGCTGCCGTAGTGCTTGTGTGCGCGACATGATCAATTTCGAAGAAGAGAATTACTCCATTGACCCTTGTGCTCATGGAAGAGCTTGAAAAGTCTGGCGCCATTGTTCCTCAACGGTTGAGGTTGTTACGTTTTGCGGCCTCTTTGACGGCCCTTCGACACCCTGCAGTGTTGTTGCGGCGCGTACACGAGTAAGCTTACTATGCCGGACCTTGGTCCAGAATCGAGTAGGGACCCGAGATTCTGGCACTCTCTCCGAATAGCAACTCCGCTGACACCCCTGATGCTGTAGAAGTTCTGAACATAGAATATACGAGTCCTTCATCTCAGACGCCCCAAATAGTCATCAGCGTGCATTCCTCCCTAACAAACAGGCGTGCAATCTTTCGCACCAAGCAAACATGCACAAACCGAACGGACTCAACCTTGCAGAACTGTCGACACTCTTCCTTACAGAACACAATATCGTCATCGCGTGTTAGCGGATCACCAACGCAGGAACTCCCGCAACGAAGGTTCTGACCTGCGCTGCGCCGCCGGGCTACATAACTGGCTGGTTAAGCGAGATAGCGAACGTCGCAGGTACTGTAGGTGATTTGATGCCGCGGATCGAAAAACACATCGGGCAACGCATCGCCGCCACTAGAAGTCGTGGCAGGCGGTGCAATTATTGCCCAGGGACATCGCTGATCTTGGCTGTATGATGAAGATTACGTCGGAGTTTGGTCCTTAGTTGGCCTGCTCCGTATCCCATCGTGTAATCATTCCAAGCGCCCAGATGGCGTTTCGTAGTGCTCACTCGTCAGCTTTATTGCAAGCACATGATTGACATCGGGCTGAACGATAACGAGCAATCAACATACGATAAGAGTTCTGCGAAACGCTGGGCTGTTGAGCGGGTTTCGAGACCCTGGATCTTCCCAGTGGACATGAAGAGTCCTCATTTGCTTGAAACGTCGGTTATTCTGTCAGCGGCTCGCGAAGTTTGTAGGGATGCACAACACTGGTATTCGGGTCGCCTTGCTTCGAACTGCGTGCGGAGTAGGCTACACAAGTGTAGAGATGTTGAAGATTGGTGCGTAAGTTATCGGGTGGCGAAGATGGAATCTTGCATGCTGCATGCAGCGAACGGAGCTATCGATTAGAATTGCGACATCCTGTCGAGACCATTGGAGGGATTCCCTATGTTCTTAGAGTGTTTGTTTGTTGTTGAATTTCCGCATGCATGTCTCAATGCTGTAACCACAGAATTTGATGGAATGAGCCTACCGGCGCCCAGCAACCGCAGCAGCAGCTCTCGACCGCTCTGTCATTTCTTCAAGGCAACATCCGGCCAACATGTTGTCTGCCGTGAGGCGTGCACAGGCTAAAGCGGGAATGAGGTTCTGTGGCCGGGATAGATGCATCCTGGGATGCTCTGTCAAGTCTGCAGCGGAAGGCGAAGTGGCTTGGTGCGAGAAGAAGCCGTGGAACATCTCTGCGCTCTCGATCCCTGGCATTGAAGTTGGGTTGTGAGGTACTCAGTATGCAACAAGAAGCGCGCCACGGTGGCTTGGTGGCAGTCATAAGAGCGAAGGTTCCATGCGCATCTACGTCTCGCAAGGCGGGTGGTACCACAAAGGCCTAGAATGGTGGCGGCAATGCGTCATCTGCCAGGCGAAATCACGAGAGCATGGCCTAGATTTTGTTTTGAGCCTGAGACGCTGCATGGCTTCCCCAGACTGTCAATGCCAACCCGAGCTTGGCCGTGTTTGCATTGAATTGATGTTTGCATTGCAAACAGGCGTTGCTCTGAGACAGACTGCTCCCTTGAGATCTTGACAGCTGAGTAACATGGACTTGACAGGTCAGATTGCGACTGAAACACAGGCTCAAAGCAGCATTGGCAGCGTCAGCCCACACCAATCGACCTGTTTCCCGTGCAGGATGGCCTGGTCCGAAGGGGTTGCTTGAAAAAGCATGGCCGCTGTCAGGAGCATGTGTCTGCTTCATGTAGAGAGGAGGAAGCAAAGTTTGCAAAGGCTATCCATGGCAACAGCGATACACGGCATTGAAGGTCGGAGGCGCCCGCTCTCAATCGTCCACCAATGCACTCGGAAAACAGAGCGTACCGCACGTAGTGGGATTCGGGCCGTTGAAAGAAGTCCGAGGTGCTGCAGTGCTGTGCAAGGAGTCTGCCTGGCGTGGAGGCGCTCTGTACATTGATGCGTGCGCAAATGACGGGAGGGCCACCGCTTTCTGGGGCAGTGAGTGCGGAAACGGCCTGTCTGTTCCACGATACGGGAGGGAACGTTGCAGGGCGGTGGGGACGCGGGCGGTTCATCAGTACAGTGCGCGACGGTTTTCCATGAATCACAGTGAGCGTCGCAATGTCGAGGTCAGTAGGTGCCATGACGCACTCGGCAGGCTCGCAGTGAGGACGATGATTCGGAGCGATGAAACGACAATTCCGCAAAGACGTGCGGGTGGCTTACGCACTGTCGTTTCAACTTCCGAGGGCATGGACTAATCGCAGGCGGTGCCGTGCATGACTTCTGGGGCCAAGTCCCTGTCTAGTGCGGCCAGGGGGGCTGGCCAATCCTGCAGCCGCCAGTCGTACCACAGCCCGTTTACAATCAAACCAAACCTCCGCCTGTCTCCCTTTCCTATCCACTTGGCCCACGTTAGCATACATTTGCTCTCGTTCCTCGCACACTCATTCACTGCAGTCATTCCTTGAGCGCCGCTTCTCTTCTTTTCGCGTTTCTGTCGCCGCGTGCCAGTCTCGCTTGCCAACCGGCTTGTTGCAATATATCCCCTGGCTGAGATAAACCACATAAGGACCTATCGCCGCATCCCGAATCTTCCGCATCCGGCTGCATTCTCTGTCACCTGCACGACGACGCTACCCTTGCTTTGCCTTCCAGATTAACACGCCTCCTCAGACCGGAGACGAAGGCTGGCGAGACTGCCTCCGACGTCAATTGCGCTTGCATTGCGCCTGCCGGTAGCCCTTGTGTCCCCGTCCTGCATCCAGTCGCCTAGGGTAGTTCAATTTGCCTGAGTGAGGCCTGGTCACGACGCACATACACATCGATCCAAGGAAAACGCCGCCCACGCTAGTCTTTACGAATCCAGACCGATTGTTCTCGTTCGTCACTGTGCCGATTCTGTCGTTTGCTGGTCAAGACAGGATACCTCGCTACATATCGCGAGCCCCCACCCGCATAGCGCACACGACTACCCCGGACTCTTTCAGATCATCATTCAGACCGCCCCTCTGCGGTACTTAGGGTCTCTCCCTTGGACTACTAGTCAATCTTGCTCCACCTCTTACCTCCAGTCCAAACTTCACAATGACTTTCTCTCAGACCATGGGAGGTCTTGCCAAGCGTGCAGGAGGAGGACATGACGAGGACCCAACCGCTGGCCTAGAGAACGTCGACGTACAGCGCTACCTCGGTCACATCTGGTGGGCGATCGTCCTAGTATTCGCCCTCTATCAGGCCGTTCTCTTCTTTGCACGATACATCCGAACAGTGACCTGCTTGGGAAACGAGACTCAAAGATATTTCGCCATCCCCAACTACTACTACGCCAGATTCAAGAAGTCATGTCTGGACGCTCCATTGTTCCGCACCCGCCACCACCGAGAGTTCAAACTGTCATCCGCCATTGGTGTTGGCACTCTCCCCAGTCGTCTCCAAACCTTCTTCCTCGTGGGTTACTTGGCCGTCAACATCGGTTTCTGTGTCTGGAGGATCGACTACAGCAGCTTTTCCTCAGGTGCTGGTGAGCTCCTCAGCCGCTCTGGTATCATGGCAGTGATCAACATGATTCCCCTTTTCCTGCTAGCTGGGCGCAACAACCCAATCATTACGCTCACTGGCATTTCCTTTGACACCATGAACCTAATTCACCGTTGGTTTGGACGCATCGTCGTTCTCGAGGCCGTTGCCCACACGGTCTGCTGGATGGCAAACAAAGTACATACCAGTAAGTCTGTCCACGCAGATCTCGAACGTACACTAACGAAAATTCAGAGGGCTGGGCCGTTGTTCAAAAGTCAATTACTGGAAGCGAATTCATCATGACCCGGCTTCATCGTGAGTCCACCTAGGGACATGCCCAAGATTGATAGCTAATATTGGCCAGGGAACTTGTGCCTTCGTCTTCCTACTGATTCAATCGCCATCACCTGTTCGTCACTCGTTCTACGAGGTCTTTCTGCACGGTCACATTGCTGGCGCCGCACTTGCGCTTGGTGCCGTGTGGGTGCATCTGAAGGAGCGTCCCCAGCAGTTCATGCTGTACGGTGTGCTTGCTCTTTGGGTCATGGAGCGCACGATCCGCCTCGTTCGCCTTATCCTACGCAACGTTGGAAGTGGTGGCACCCAGGCTGACGTCGAGGTTCTGCCCGGCGACGCGCTTCGCGTCACTGTACGCATGGCTCGCCCGTGGACATTCCGCCCAGGACAGCACGCCTACCTCTACATGCCCTCTGTCGGCCTTTGGACCAACCACCCGTTCTCTGTCGCGTGGAGCGAGGAAGAGGATGACCTCAGCGTTAGCTCGTCCATCGCTGATGAGAAAGGCCTACCCATGAATCGTCAAGATATCCTTGAGCACAGCAAGACAAGCATGTCATTTATCATTCGTCGACGAACTGGATTTACCGACAAGCTTTTCAAGAAGGCAGATCTATCTGCTGCCGGCAGATTCTCCACCTCGGCATTCGTTGAGGGTCCATATGGTAAGTGCCGGAGATCTTCTTACCCCATGTTTCCTCAATCTACTTCGTAGATTAATCTATGTCCACCCATGCTAACACAATGACATAGGCGGCGAAGATCTCAGCTCCTATGGCACAGTTATGCTCTGGGCTGCTGGTATTGGTATCACTCACCAAGTTCCCCACGTGCGCGACATCGTTGCCGGTTACGCAAATGGCACCGTTGCCACTCGTCGCCTTACCCTTGTCTGGATCATTCAATCGCCTGAACACCTCGAGTGGATTCGAACATGGATGACGCAGATCCTCGCCATGCCCCGCCGTCGCGAGATTCTCAAGATCCTGCTTTTCGTGACCCGCCCCCGCCGGCAAGGAGAGATCCACTCTCCATCATCAAGCGTGCAGATGTTCCCCGGTCGACCGAACGTTCAAAGCCTTGTCGACCAAGAGATGCAAGAAGGCATTGGTGCGGCCTGTGTCAGCACTTGTGGTACTGGCGGACTGGCTGATGAGCTCCGCCGCGCCGTCCGCAACCGCGAACTCCAATGGAATGTTGACTTCCGTGAGGAGTCCTTCTCATGGTAGAAGCCTCCTTTCTATACTTTTCCGGTCTGTCTCTTCGGTATACCCTCATCACGAACCAGTTCCTCGACGTCAGTGTCATCTGTCTCCCGCCATCTCATCAGATCTTGTCAATATGGTTGAATCTGATGGGAACATTTGCTCCTTCCTTGTACACATTACCTCTTCTTTTCGTACGACATAGTTCGTCCTCTTATCTTACACTCCTTGCATATTTTGGCGGCACGAAGACAAAATCACCTGAACGGATGAAAGGCACTTAGGTAGTAAGTGACCCATCATGGGCACTTGAATACAAATGCCATGTGTTAAAAGAATCATTCCTTTTTCGGTCGAATGACGGTGTCGCGGTGCTCTGGCACGAGCTAGTGTCTATTGTATATACTTGGTACTGTCTACATGACAACATGATGATCAACAGCTATGTCTTCAACCAGTCTTCTCTCTGTCTCTGCTATCCCGTGCATCCCCTCGTCGGCATCCTCAAAATCACAGTGCATCCTCACTCGATCAAAGTTCTCAATCATCATTGCGCCATTGAAACGCTGACATCGCCATGCCCGCAGTCAGTGGCGCACACAACCTTCCGCCCCCACGAACCTTTCGCATCAAGGAGCAAAGACTACATCATACACACCATACCTCCAGGACTTCTGCAAGACGCAAGATCCAGCATGCTATGAAACACGGCAACGGCCCGCCTCAGCACACCGTCGATCCCTCGAACGCTCACGCACTTCCAACCAGTCAAAGACCTCCGCACATCACTTTTTCACGGCTCAGCCGTTGATTAGCAGCTGTTGAGATGCACTACGTCTTCCCGCCTGCCGTGAAGATCTCACCGCTTGTTTCGGGGACGCTCGATCTCGCCGTGTGTTGCGCGTCTCTCTTGAGCAGGCGTCGTAAGCACTGGATCTCGGAGTTTGTGAGGAGATCCGGTGTGCATGCATGAGGCGGGTTGGTGCATAGGGTAAATGGAAGAGAAGAGAGAGAGGTGTGCGTGTTGGTCAAATGAGTGGAATGGGTTGGAGAGGGAGGATGGGGAGGGTGGTGAGGAGTGCGAGTAGTGAAGGGTAGGAGTGTTTTTGTGTAACGTCAGATTTGAAGATGCGATGTTAATGTTTTGTAGATTAATTCTCAGCATAGTGTAGGAGACCTTTTGCACAGGAGTCAACGTATTCACTTGATCAGAACATGAACACAATCTCAGTTCCACAATCTCTCATTTTCATGTTTCTATTACCAGACGCCCACAGCGTTTCCGAACACATCTACTCCCACGCAATTCCCTCATCTCTTCCAGCAAAGCCAACCCCGACAAACTTGCTCATCCTACAGACTATCTCCTTGGGTCGTAGTATACGGCCGCAGCGACTTGCACTGCGCCCAACGAGCCTCCCCAACACACAGCTCCAAATATCGACCACCACACCGTTGTTGGCACATGCGCAAGCGTTGCAGACAAACGGGAAAACTTCCGCCTCCGCCTCCACATCCATGTGATGACGAGAAGAAATGAGAGTCGAACGGCATCAGCTCCGGATCGCCCTGCATTATACCTGTCCTTGTGATAACACACAAACGGCTGATTCAAGCCGCCAACGACGTGCATTATCTTGCTCGTACGCCACGCTACCTTCCCGTATGGGTCTTGCTGCAGCAGAGGATTTATAAGAGTTTGTCATTCACGATCGCATGTGAAATTAGGCTTTTTACCCCCAGCGTCACCCGCACGCTGGCTTGCCGGGACAACCGAGCCAGTCAGGGAGAGACATGGGAGTATACACAGCCGAGCCAGTGAAAGTCTGACATGGCAATATAACCCACATGCTAACTGCCAATGGAAAGTATCAAAATCAAGGAATTATTAAATGAAAAGTGACACTTGTTCGGTACTTTGGCCGTGCGTGCGCAAACGAGCTGTGTCTTTGTGGAGTGCAGTTCGTATACATGAACGCGTTGGTTTACCTGGTTCGAACGAATATGGGTACCGAGTGCGCCGAGAACGAGGGGAGTTTTGATTCAGGGTTTGTGGGGTACATAGATGAGAGAGCACGCGGTATATGTTGTGGCGTATGCAGTATGACTACTGTGCGATATATTGGGGTACATGTGAAGGGCTTTGGGCATCGTGGCTATGCTGGAGAAAGTGAGAGAGTATTGGAATGGGATGGGATGCAAAGCTGCGGTGGGTACGAAGTGAATTGGGCGCGTGATCGTTGCGCTTTGAGATTATGCAGGAAGGAAGATAGTGAGAGTATTGGAATATTGGGTGGTCGGCTTGAAGTATGGATTTGGCATGTGATTGCTGGTAGCGAAGATGCAAGACCGTTGGAGGCGGCGCATGACTCGATTCAAGCAAAGGCACTCATGCGACTGCTCCCTATCATGCTATGGCCTCTGGACTAGTCGATGTAGCCGCATCCTCAATCGCAAGGCGGTCTTGTATACCCTGCCAGCCCTTGAGTACGACATCAGCCATGACGCTATTCCTGCCGCCCAGCTTCCGGACTGCCTCTTCGACTGGCACAAGATGACTCTCGTATGTCTGCTCTTCCTCATCGACGCCCGTGCCCTCGTGATGCAACGGCTCGTAGGACTCGGGCTCAAGCTTGATACGCTCGCGAAGAGACAGGTTTCGAGGAAAGGCTGGCGGGGGTTTGTATGCTGCGCCTACTTCTGTCTCGAGCTCTGTCTCCAGGTGGGGAGGCAGAGTCTCGGCGATGTACCAATACAACACATACTGCCTAGTTCCGAGAGGCATGAGCTGCATCCAGACGGGTTCAGCGGTCATGGGCTGTGCGTGGACGCGCGGGTGTGCTTGCGGCTGGCGATGTTGGGTGGGCAGTGGGAGAAGACGGTTGCGGTAGCCGCTCTAGAACAAATCTGTCAGCGTCATGGAACTAGTATGGTATGAAAGAATGCACCAACCTCTTCGTATCCTTCGCGCTCTGCACCTGGTCCGCTCTCCTCGCCAGCATCTCGGCGGCCCTTGGGGAGGAAGTAGTACTTAGCACCACGTCGGTCTACAGCGCTGCAAATCACGACTCTACTAGTCGCAAGATGGAAAATGGCTACGCCGCCGCCGACTACGAACTTGTCGCCAGGATACTGGGCAATGAGTGGCGTGAATACACGTGGGTCGTCAGCCATGATAGATGGTTGAGCTCTGGTGTTCCGTCAATCTAGACAGTTGACTCGAGAAGCAAAGCTTTTGCGAGCTCAAGTGATGAAGTTATACAGGTCAGGCGGGTTATGCGAACGGGGACGATGCGCTGTTAGTGCCATCATCACAATGTACAAACGTCGTAGCCTTGAACAGTCGCGTTTGCGTTGATGAATGAGGAGGGGCATGTGGGTCGCAAGCCATGTTGGTTTCTCAGCGCCACACATTTGGCGGGGTAGTTGCAAAAAAATCAGAGTATATATTTTATAATTTTCCTCAGGTTTTCATCAACAGTTGTGAAACTGGCCTAATGGCCCAATGGCAAGGCGCTTGACTACGATTCCGCAGTAATCAAGAGATTCCAGGTTGTAAGTGTCTCGATCACCATAAGCCTAGATTCGAACCTCAACTAACACCATTCAGCGACCCCTGGTTAGGTCACATATCCTTCTTTTTTGCTTTTTGTTTAAGCATATCAGGACTGCGTTTCACTCGCTTACTCACAGCACATTATGCATTTCTTTTTCGATGGTGACTTGACATGTGCTATTTAATCACTCAAGCTTTTCCAAGTTGCCTGCATCTTTTTTTGGTATTCAAGATCCTGATCTAAGAGGCATTTGGTTGAAGCTACTTCCGCAAGCCATCGTTGTCTACACCGAACCTCTAGTAATCTCATTCCCATTCTTTGTGCCTTTCGCTCCATTCCAGATAGTCGACCATGCTTGGTGCTCCCTCCGTCTTTGCCACACCCGTGACCTCCACTACTTAATTTTCACCACCTTCTGAGTGACCCTCTGTCGCTTTGCGAAATCGGCTGTAGGCCAAGCTTGCACCGTGGACGGCTTGCCCTTCAGTGTATGGATTCGGTTCAGCCTCTCAAGAAACTTTCCGCCATTTGACCGGATAATCAGCTTCTCGAGTAGCGGCATCTCCAAGACATCGGGCACAATGGCTGATGCACCTGGTGGGTGGCCCCAAAGAAACCCGTTGTAGTCACGATGGGACGTAATCTCCAGCTTTCGTGTTGGAAACTCAATTGGTGCTAGAGAGGCAAGAAGATCAATCATTTGACCGCGATCCAATCTGCAATATGCGAAGATGAGGACTGCACTGTGGAGCTTGTTCATGTCTAGATCGTCTGACATCAAACACTGTAGGAAGTTAATGGTCTCAGGCGCGAATCGTGTGATTTTGATAACCAAGTGTCGCGCATACGAGCGTGCTTGCATCTGGGGATAAAGCAGCTGCGAAGATGGTGACAATCCTTTGACGCGTAAGTCATGCTTGGAAGGTAGGATTTCAGTTGGTCTAATGGCGCTGCAGGCTTCAGACCAATGACCTACAAGTTCAATATCCATGAAGTTCTTGGCGTAGAAGACTTCTGTGACAAGACCGGCAAGCTCGGAAATGGAAATAAGGGGCAAGACGTGTTTGTGGTATTGTATAGCCCTTAGTTCATCGAATTGACCAGCCAATGTAAAGTCTCGATGATCAAAGAGGTGGCCGGCTGGAAGGACATGACCGAGGATTTGCGCTTTCAATTCGTCAGGAAAGCCTCGCCATCCTGTCAAGAATGCTGTCAACTGCAGTACCAGATCTTCCATGACAGTTGGTTGAACCATGTCTTTGGTGAGCACTAGTCGAGTGATGACCCCGATTGGAAGTTGTTGAGCAATTCTGTTGTGCTGGTTCCCAATGGGGATGATGGTTGCTAGCCAGGTGAGTGATTACATAGCCGGGGCGCAGTCATGATGTTTCGGAGGTCCTATGACTAAATAAACCACTTCTGTCACTTGTAAACGAATGCAGCCTGATCCGTCTTCTGCATGTTTCCAGATAGCTGGCATTGTGTAACGATTCAGGCTAGCTGAAGCGATTCGACGGAAATCCCCGTTGTGTTTCGATTGCAACCCCTGATATTCAAGACAAGCTTCGAGTAATCGTCTCCTATGTTCTTCATCGAGGGCGGTTGTACTCGAACTCGCTCGATTAGACATCTGCACCTAGACACTTTAAGGGTTCATTCCTGACGCGACCTAGGTATTACTTGAGCCACCGGGACCTGCTGCGTCATCAATAGGCATTGGATGGTATCGTCAAGCAGTCATATTGGCGATGAAGAAGTTCGGCGTCCGTCGGGCACAATTATGAAGGAGCCGCGTCAACGCTAAGTATCCTCGGCTTAGTGCCGCATCCCTGACCCCTCAAAACATCAGCTCACCCAACCTCGCCTGCGTATTCTTTTAAGCTCGCATCTTGCAGCAATCGCGCAGGCATATGTAATTGTTGCATCAGATACCGATCAGTGCGCATGCACTTTGCGTCCGCGTAAGCTGCGGGCGTTGGCTGCAACATGTCGTACAACTAAACTACTTGCAAGCTCCACAGGTCACGGAAACTCGCTCTGCTTTATGGTCCTCTTTTCGATCTGTACATACCTATGTTGCCCCTCGATAGTAGCTTCGGGCTCATTAGCCTATTCCTTGGCCAGCTGCAACTGCTGCGGGTATGTAGGAATTGAACCCTGTCTTTCCGAGGTCACAAATGGGACATAGAAGTCCTTTCCTCGTTCAAGATGATGTCATACAACCGCAGACCTATGGGCTTTCTTTGACCCAAGTAGATGTATGGGACGGCCGCTCGGTCGCTGGCCAAGAGGATGCCCAGATCTCATATAGCCGAAGGTACGCAGCTTCCTCTTTAGGCCTCGATACCAAGCTGAGCGACATGACGAATATGCACTTCGACCCCTACCCATGCCGAGAAGTAGGAAGGTCTGTTGCTGTTCCTCACTACTTTTGCTCAAGTGTTGGCTGGGCAAGCGATAAGCTGCTGCCGGCGCATGCAAGTTGAAACGGTATATTTAAGCTCGCATATGCTACACATCAATCGACCAGGGACTCTGCAAAAGTGTTCGGTCCGAAAACCTAGGACAAGTTTCGCACAGCTCTTCCGAACCGCCCTCCCTTCGTCATCGATACCAAGATGAAGTGGACCAGTATTCTTTGTCTGGCGCCTCTTGTAGCAGCATCGCCTCTTGCTGCCAGGGACGCTAATCCGAGCTATGATGGATATCACGTCTATAGCGTTACACCTGCGTCAGCTCAGGAAGCTCATGATCTAGAGAGACGCTTCTCTAGGTACCACACTCACCCCATACGCGATAGTCTGTCCATAGCCATTCCACCAGAAGACGTTGCGCACTTCAACACGCTCGGACTAAATGCACGTCTGCTGAACACCGACCTGGGTAGCTCCATTCGATCGGCGGACAAACCATCAACCTTCAATCGCGCACTGCACAAACGAGGGGAGTTGCCTGATCTCTCATGGTTTGATACATACCACGATTATGCGGACCACTTAACGTGGTGGGACGATCTTGCGCAGGCCTTTCCAAAGAATTCCGAAAAGCTCGAAATTGGCAAGAGCTATGAGAACCGGAGCATTCACGCTTTTCATCTGTTTGGAGATGAGAAGGAGAGCGAAAGAAAGGATAAGCCTGTAATACTCTGGCACGCCACAGTTCACGCGCGAGAGGTAAGTCATCAATCTTGAGCAATTCATCATGTTGGAACTTACCCAAGAATAGTGGATCTCGACTATGGTGATCGAATATCTTGCTTACCAACTTGTTGACGGCTACAAATCTGGCGACGGCAATGTCACATCGTTCTTGGACCACTATGACTTCTACCTTGTGCCATTCCATAACCCTGATGGTAAGCATTTACTGTCTATCTATACACTTGAAGATGCCTTCAAGCTTACTCATCATAGGCTTTCTCTACACTCAAACTAATGACAGACTCTGGCGCAAGAATCGTCAGCCACGCCCTAGCGTGAATACAACCTGTCTTGGGACGGACGGAAATAGAAACTGGGCCACTGAATGGGCAGCTGAGCCTCCGGGCGGCGGTTCTACGCCCGATCCTTGTGGTCAGACCTATCGTGGTCTTGCGCCTGGCGATACACCAGAGAACCAAGCCATGGACGGACTTTCTGCGAAGCTCGGAGCAACCCCTGCAGGCATTCGCTCCTTCATCGACTTTCATTCCTACAGCCAGCTTATCCTAACGCCCTACGGTTACTCGTGCGATCCACTCCCCGAAACCTTACCACGGATGCTGGAAGTCGCGAATGGTACAGCTCAAGCAATCATGGCTGCGAGCGAACGTGGCAGTATTTACGACTTCGGTCCTGGCTGTCAGATTCTGTACTTTTCGACCGGTAACTCTAGGGATCATCACTACGTTGCGCATGGCGCCAAACACTCGTGGACTATGGAGTTGAGCCCACAAGATGCGGCAGGAGGGTGGCTTCGTCTTGCCACCAGAGGAGATCTGGCCAGTAGTGAAGGAACAGTGGGCCGGTCAATTATGGACACTGAACAATGTTCGGGAAGACTAAATTGGAACTGAGAATAGATATTGTGGCAAGTAATGACTAAGCAATCAGGCTGTCGAATCAATCGACTTGAATATAACCATACTTTCCGGGGCCATTTTCAGCAAGGGTGCAAACACTTCACCGCAGGAACCATTTTGTATTCTGTCACGTACCACCTTATTTCTTGCAAATTACCGCAATATCGAGCAGAGGCCACTTGTATGACACAAGAAGGATTGGTCTAGAATGAATTGTGGACTATTGAGAGAAGGTGCTCACGTGGAATGGTGGCATGTCGTCAAATGTAGCACGGTATGCGTCATAGAGGCACAGATGTACGAATGCTGTCACATTTCCTATTTTGGCATAGTCCGTTGTCGTGATTCTCGCACGCTTCGCGCGATGTGCAGGAGTCGGCTGCTGTTATCCCAAGTCGAAGCGTGCGGAAAAATGTGGAGAGCCTTACCGTGCACGGACACCGGGCGCCTAGAGACACTAGGCGCCTACCTAACAATATTATCGTGATCTTAAACTTAAAGCTATATAACGCTATATAATAGCTTTATATATATAAAAACGTAATATAGCAGTAATTAGATACTTATAATTAATTTATACTATCTAAATTTACTTAGAAGCTTAATATTATAGCTATATAATATTACTTAGATTAGTAGAGAAGATAGAGTAAGTTAAACTTAAGTAGTAGCTATTTTATCTACTACTTATTTTTAATACTTTTCTTTAAAGAAGACTGCTTATAAAGCTTTATACTTACCTCTTTAGAATAATTATATAGCTTTCTTAGTATTATACTACTATTTTTAATGCTTATATTTAGCTTATTTTTTAGCTTTCTTCTTCTCTCTTACTATCTTAAGTTTCTACTTTTTTATATACTTCTCTTTAAGCTTAACTTAATACTAGGCTAGTAAATAGATATAGATAACTTATATATAGGTATAAGTTAAGATATAGTTAAGTATAGGTTAACTAAGGTTAAGTTAATACTAAGACTATATAAGTTAAGATTAAGTATTATATAATAAAGTTAAGTCTAAGTTAAGTTATTCTACTATAAAGTTAAGTTATAGTTAAGTTTTAGAGTACTTAATAAATTATAAGTAAACTAAGCTTATTTTAGAAGATGCATATATTATTTATTCTATATAATTATTATATTAATTCTAGAAGATATATATATTATTTATTCTATGTAATTATTATATTATATTTTTAGTTAAGATAGTAAATATTATAATTAATATAAGAAATATATTATTTGCTAACTATACTTCTTTATTATGCTTATTAGCATAGCATAATAGCCTTACTTATTTCTATAGTAGCTAGGCATAATATAAAGAAGTACTAGAGCTCTATTATATAATATATATATTATTATCTTTATTCTTTTTTATACTACTTTAATATATACTTTTACTTTTATCTAGCATATAAATAAAAAGTAGTAATATAAGAAGATTATTTATCTTCTTATTTAGTAGCAGAGTATTATTTGCTAAAGATAGAGAAAGTAATAAGTTACTTATTACTAAAAAAGTAAGTATAGTTAAATTCTTCTTTATCTTAATATCTATATACTTTTTCTTATTTATTATCTTATATTTAAGAATTATAATATCTTAGATAGACTAGGCGTTTAGTTTATACTAGTAATCTCTAATTATTTTTTTTATAGTATTAAATACTTACTCTATACTAATCTGCGTAATCTATACTGCTAGTATATTCTTAGTAACCTAAGTAAGCTAAGAATATAAACTCTTATTTAATTTCTACTATGCTAGTATATTAATGCTATTCTTATTATTAGAAAGCTTAATTATAAGCATTATAAGATAAGATTTTCTCTTATCTTATATAAATAGAAGCTTATCTTTAGCAGTAGCTAAGAAGCTACTAGATAGTAACTATAAAAGTAATAGTAGCTTATAAAACTACTTTAAAGATAATTATTATAAGTTATTTATTAGTATAAGTATAGAAGTTCTTACTAGTAGAGCATTATAGCGTTTAAGATATTATAGAAATAGTTCTTAGTAGGTATATTTATAGTATAGCTTCTATAATAAGTTCTAGCACTATAGTAAGTTAGCACTATAATAAAATAGCATAATAAATATACTTTATATACTATAAGCTTCTTACTTAGATCTAATATAGTTACTATATTAAAAATAACCTTTCTCTTATTAGCTATTTAAGAATAATACTTCTTTAGTTTCTCTTAACTCTTTTCTATAGTAGCTCTAATAACGTCTAGCTATAGAGTACTATTTACCTTAACGCTATTCTTCTCTAGGCTAGATTTAATATTATCTAGAAAATTAAATAGCTAGTTATAACGTATTCTACTAGTGCATAGGTTAACCTAGCGTATAGGTTAGTTTTACTAAGAATATCTTCTTTCTCTATTAACACAAAATATCTTAATAATAATATATAGAATTAAGTAACTAAGAAGATAGAATTTAGCTTACTCTTTCTGCCTATAATATATATTAATTTTAAAGCCTCTAATGCGCTGCTATAGCATTTAATATACTCTATTTAACGTTAACTTACTAATATAAAGAAATTACGCATCTCTTAGAAACTTATAACTTATATTATAAGCTTACTATAACTAAAGAGCAGATAATTATCTAATATATACTTAACTTTAATTTGCAAGAATTTGCGCTCTAGCTATATAAAGTAGCAGATATAGCTAATAAGCTACTAAGTATAAAAAGTAGTAAGCCTATTAGTAAGTACTAAGCTAAGTACTTTATAATATATTTATCTAAGCTTAAGATAGCTTTTAATTAAGCTAGAGAATAGGTAGAGAATACTCTAGAAAGACCTAGAGATTATTAGCATATAGTTTAAGCTTATAGAAGAGACTATAGCTAAGTATAGCATCTACTAGAATAATATGTATAACTTTAATAAGACTAGCTTCTAGATAAGTATAATTAGCTCTATAAAGATTATTATAAGCATAGAGAGACGCGCTTAACCTAAGCTTATTTAGCTAAGTAATTATAAGTAAGTTATAGTAATCTAGAGTATCTATGCTACTAAGTATATAACTCTGCTTTTTATTATCTATAAGAGACGTATCTATATCTTAGTATAGTATAAGAAAGCTTTAATACTATATAATTAGAAGCTATTAGTCTCTAAGAATAGCTAGATAAATAATGCGCTTAGTCTAGAGTAGTTAAAGTATTTTAACGTATATATAAAAGCGCATTAGATAGAAGAGTATAGGCTACTTATCTTAGACAGCTATAAGAGCTATCTTAACTAGAATTTTAAGAACTACTACGTTAAGAATAAGATCTTAAATCTCTATATACTAGCCTATTTATTATATATTCTCTAGCTACTTAATATAGTCTATTTTTTGCTATTAAAGCGCAAGTACTCTAAATATATCTAGAACTTAGTATAGAAATATATCTTCTATATTAATAAGAAAGGCTTTCTTCTTATCTTTAAAGATATATTTTTTAATATATTTATAAAAGAGAACTATTAAAAGGCCTTTAAGGCTTTAGAACTTATTTCTATTAATGCGTAAGTAGTATTAGATTATCTTAAAGTGCGCCTATATACTCTACTAGAACCTCTCTTCTTAGCAACTCTATAGTAGTTAAAGACTCTAAGCAATACTTATAAGTTTAAATCTTAGTTAAAGCTAGTACGTAATACCTTACTTTAGTTACTTATTATAGCCTAGGCTAGTTTCTTTTAGCTTATAAAAAGTAGTAAGCTAATACTATATAAAAATGCTCTTTAATATACTTAGATATATAAGCTTAAAGAGTAATTAGTAGAAATAACTAAGTAGAAATTATAGAAGTATAAGCAGATTTAGTAGAGTAGTACTATAGAGTATAGTAAGATAGTAACGTAGATAGCTATAGAGGCGTCTATAGCTACTAGGCAGTTAAAAAGAAGTTATAGTAGTAGGTTAATTAAGAAAGAGCTTAACTAGCTAGATAATGCTATAGAAACTATAGTAAGACTAGGTATAATGCATAAATATGCAAAAAGAATATAGAAGCATCTTCTAAATTAGATATAGGCATATTATATATAGGCTCTCTTATAGATAGCAATAAAATTAAAGATATATAACTAAAGTTTATTATACTAAGTAAAACTAACCTACGTGCTAGATTAACCTACGTACTAGTAGAATATGTTATATAAGCTATATATTATTAACTTAAGGCGCGTTATTCTTGCTAAGTGCAGATATAGCTTCTTTAAACTTACTAAGTAAGTAGATAATTAACTATATATACTCTTACTTACTTAGTCCTAGTTAGAGCTTTTAGAGATCTTTCTAATTAACGTTGTTGCAGCTATAAGAATCTGCCTAGAGAGTAGTTAGTCTATAAGTAATCTTACTCTTTAGCTATCTATTAATATATAGTTGTAATTAGATTACTCGCTTATATATATTATATATAGAATTCTATCTTATACTGTTATTGCATATTATAGATAGATAAGCTATTAGAAGTAATTCTAATTATAAGGCTATAAACTGCTTAAAATGCTAAGGCAATAAATTAATAGCTATATAGTAAGCCTAGATTAGTATAGATATTAGTATATAATAAAAGCATATAATAAAGAGTAACTTACTTTGCAAAGTAAGTTTAGAACTAATATCTTAGTATATATATCTTAAATATGCTACTGCTATAGTCTCTAAGCCTTCTTAATATTATAAGATACTACTAGCTTTAGATACTTAATAATATCTTATACTATAAAGTTAATTATATAAGTAAGATATGTAATTATATTCTCTTCTGCGTTCTAGATAATATTATTCTCTAGAAGCTATTACTCTAAGTTAGAGGCAAGTATACTATTATTTTCTATATTATTACTTATAATAGCTAGAAGTTTTATAGTTATTTAAGTAGACTTAAGAGTCTTTATAAGCTTAGTTGCTATAGTAATACTAGTATAGCTCTTATAAAGTAGAATAAAATTAAGCAGCTTCTTAGTAAGCTCGCTAGTTATTATTAATATAGTAACTAGTAATTATAAGAAACGCTAGATAATTATCTGCTATCTACTTATCTAATATAATAGATAGCTTTGTCTTTATGCTTATAGAAGAAAGATATTATGCCTTAGCAATATTAGCCTATTCTATAACAGCCTTATAGAGTTTATAATAGCTTATTATTATAGTATCTAGCTAGAGAAAGTATATAAAGTATTTAAATAAGACTTAGTTAACTATATAGAAGAACTAGTTATTATTAATAAATATGCAGATAAGCTTATACTTAAATGCATTAGTTAAGTAGAGTATAATAAAGTTTTATTATTGCTATTATTTTATTAAAATTTAAGTTCTAGTTATAGAATAGACTAAGATATTAATATTATTATATAGATTTAAGACTTTATAGTTAAGAAGATAAGTTATGCTAATTATTTAAATAGCTAGATATTATAAGATATACTTATAATTAAGGCAGTAAACGTATAGTTAGCTAGTGCTAATATAAGTATACTATCTAAAATAGGTCTATATAGTAGCTATACGCATAGTAGAGTTCTAGCGTAAATTTTTAGGTTCTAACTTCTTTCTGCTATAATAAGTATTATTCTACTAGCTGTTCTAAGCTATAAATAACTCTATATTAGTATCTAGTTTAGGTTAATAGAGAATCTAGAGTATAGTTATATTACTTTTCTTATTAGAGAGAGAAAGCTTTAAGCTCTAGCCTATATAGAATTTCTAGAACCTCTAGAAATAATTTAGTAATATTAGCTAATAGAATAGATATTCTTATAATAATAGAATATAATAATATAAGAGTAGTTATATTTATTAGGCGTTATATAAGTAAATAGATTTTTAAAATTATATAGACTATAAGTTAAAATACTAAGTTATAAGTTATTAATAATAAGTATAAAGCAGATATAGACATATATATAGATATACTAACTCTCTATGCTTACTTAGCGTAATATGCATAAGTAATTATATTATAGATATATAAGAGTTATAACTCTCTGCGCTTACTTAGCATAATATATATTAGCAATTATATTATATGCATATAAGAGTTATAGTTAGTATATTAATATATAGTATATTTAGAAGCTAGCAGAGTTTTTAAGTATTACTCTATAATAATTAGCTTAGATAATAGCTTAGTATTATACCTCTAAGCCTATGCTTTGTTTAAAGCACTAGCTATTTTAGAACTTAGCTAGTCTAAGAATCTCTTAAAGTCTAATGCCTCTTTAGTTTCTAATTCTAAATTCTTATCTTTAATTACTATAGCTTCTTCTATACTATCTACTTTAGGCTTTTCTTCTTTATTTTTATTCTTCTTACTAAGCTTACTATCTAGTCTATAGTTATCTAGAAGCTTACTTAAGTACTTCTTAAGCTTAAATTTCTTCTTATCTATATCTTTAATCTAGACCTTATAGTCTAGGTTTAGAACGTACTTACTAGTTTTCTTAATATACTTAAGATAGCATAGCTTAGCAGTATTAGTTATTATATATAATAAATATATATAATAAACTTACTCTTAGTTATTATTTCTTATAACTTTAAGATTATTAGTAGAAAGTTTTCTATAAAATCTTTACTATTTCTTCTTTTTAGCTTTACTCTTAAACTCTTTAAACTAAAGCTTTTTAAGACCTAACTTATACTCTTAGCGTATAATCTTCTTAAGAATGCTACTAAAGCTAAATAGACGCCTAGTAGAGTTTAGGCTTTTACTTTATTTAGAGTATTTAACTTTCTTAGTAGAAGCTCTATTAGCTTTATTAAGAGTTAGCTAATATATATATAAGTTAATTTTCTACTTAATATTATTCTATCTTTTATAAGCATTTATTAGCATATTCTCTAGCTACTTAGCTATAGTAGAGTAAGTATTTAACTATAATAAAGATATATAATAACTTACTACTAGATTTCTATCTAAAGCGCTTTTCTATAAGTGCCTTATATATATCTCTAACCTTTCTAGGCTAACTCTTATATAGTATATTAGAATTATACTCTAGAAAATCTTTTCTAATGCGCTTTCTAAGGTATTTCTTTATAGCCTAGTTAGTATCTTTTGCTTTTATAAGTACTCTCTCTTCTTTAGATCTTAGTATAGTATACTTTCTTTAAGCTATAGTATAAGTAGTAGTACTTAGTTTATACTTAGAATTAATAGTAAAGTTAGTAAAGTAGCTATGCTTAACTTCTTAATTATAAAATATAAGAATCTAACTAACTTTATTTAGTCTTAACTTAAATCTCTAGTTATATTAGCATATACTATTATAAAATGCTATAATAATATCTTATTAATCTTAACTTACTTATTAAAACTAAAATTCTCTAGAATAGTAGAGTTATAATTTAGTAGTAAACTTTCTAGCATATCTAGGTTTTCTTCTTAAGTATATACTATGCTATATTATAAAGTAGCGTAATAAAAGTATATAATAAAATCTAGTAGTAGAGAAGTAGCTAATCTAAAGTTTAGAAAGTTAAGAATATAAAGTTATAGCCTATATACTGCTATTTAAAAGCTATACTAGCATAGTTACTAAGTTAATAACTCTATATAATATATATTAAATTCTTTAGATATTAAACTAAGCTAAAATTAGTATAAAATAAAAGCTAGTAGTAAGTACTATTATCCTATTTATTATTATAGTTTCTTATTATATATAGAGATATGCATTACGCTATAGAGGCTATAGTACTTATAAATAGATAAAAGATAAATAAAACTTCTAAAAAAAGAAGTTTTTATCTCTCTAACTAGGAATATCTTGCTTTAAAATAGCTATATCTTAATAAAACTAGTGCTAGAAGAAAGCGCAGACTCTAAACTATTAGCTTATAAATTATTATAGTTTATTATTCTATATCTAGCTCTATATAGAAGTAGTAGATCTAAAACTAGAGCTTTCTGCTACTTTTATGCTAGTAGAGATCTGCGCACGCTAGTAGATCTATCGTAGATATTTAAATTATTAGATTTTCTCTATATACTACTACTATAACTTCTTTAAATTTCTTAATATATTTTAATATATCTTCTTAAGTATTAGCTTTTAGTAGCAGTAATAATAAGAAAGAGACTTTTATTATACTTACTTTAGCTAAGATTTTTATACTTACTAATATTAAAGATTCTTAAATTAGTAGTAATAAAAACTCTACTAATAATAATAAAGAAAAGTTTAATAATAATCTTAAAGAGCAGCCTCTATATTAGAAGAAAACTTTAAAAACTTCTAAGTTAAGAGTTAGCGCTACTAAGGCTAAGAGAAAGAGATTAGCTAAAGTTAGTAGTAAAGAGCTTAGAAAGAACCTTACTTCTATAGCTACGCATAAGAAATCTATTATCTCTAAACTTAGCACTAAGGCTTTAATAAATATTAAGACTAGAAAAGCTAAAGCTAGTAGCAAGAAAGCTTATTACTATAAGCTAGGTAGTATATTATTATAGCTTATTATTATATCTAACTACTTACTATACTTAGCTATATCTCTAAGACAGATCTATTAATATTAGAAGTTAATAGAAATGCTTATTTCTAAGGCCTTACTTAACTACCTTATTAGAGAGATTACTTAGTAATATAAGCCTAATTTTTAATTTTAGAGAGTTATAATTAATATAATCTAAGAGGCATTAGAGGCTTTTCTTATTAGCTACTTTAAGAATATATTATATTATACTTTAATTAATATATACTAATATCTCTAGACTATAATATTAATATAATATATACTAAGCGCATTATTATTTAGAAAAAGAATAGTAAGCTTACTATATACTACTACTAGAAGCTACTTATATTAAACTTATTTATAGGCTATACTAGTAGGTACTTATATAAGTATAGAACTAAAACTTTATATAAAGTATAGTAAGCTTACTATGCGCTACTATAAGAAGCTACTTATATTACTATTATTTCTAAGCTATAATAGTAAGTACTTAAATAAGTATATAAAAGTCTCTATAAGTCTAAATATAGACGCACGTCAGGAAAACTAAAAATCTGTTAAATATTTATTTCTATTAATACTGTAGAATTGACTGTGTCGCTAGCGAGTTGATTAATTCAAGGAATTTATGTTTGTTATTAAATATACTTTGAAACAAAACTTCGTTAAAATAGTTAGTACTATTAGAATTGTCGGAACCGTCGACGCAACAGTCTAGCACGTAACTTTACTATCTTTAACTGTTATATTTTCTTTCTTTCTACTTACTCTGTCTTTCTACCTGCGCTATTAAAGTTTACTTCTTTAATATACTTTCCTTAGTATCTTACTACATATTTACTTCTTTCTGCATTATAACTAGATATTACAGATATCACTAGAAAGAGCTTTGTTAGGATTATTAGTAACATAAGAATTATTCTATTACTATGCTAGTCCTGCATTCTATACAGTTATCTACTGTTAAGCACTGTTAAGCACTGTTAAGCACTATTAAGCACCTTTTCTAGCAGTGCGCCGGACCTTAGCAGAGTACTTCTAAACTTATAACAATTAGTTTAGTTTAATGCTAGTCTATGCGTTGATCCGTAACTGTCGATCCTCTACCTTATAGTTTATCTTAGGAAGTTATTTTAACGTCCTGCTTACCTAGTACTTTAAGTTCTAGTTCACTGTCTAGGTTAAAATAGACAATGCTAACATATATTTCTGCTAACTAGCTAAGTTAGTATACTTAGAACATAAATTAATCCTATGTGTTCTGCCTGTCTTGCGGCTCTATAATGACGACGTGCGTAGCTTCTGTTAGTGTAATTGCCTCTGCAAATGCTATTAAAGCTACTATAATCTAAGGCCTATCTAGATCTCTCTATTTAGCAAGCTTAAGGTTGATTTCGTGCTGTATTATACCTCTCTGCATAACTAAGACGCTCTTGTTACTAAACTTCTCTCTTAAGCCTAGCTACGTTACTGCCTGCACGATTAGTTTATACGACTCTATAAGGATTTTAGCGCAGACTTCCTTTAGCGGTAGTGGTGTATTAGCTGCTTTTGCTGCATCTTCTGCTACAATGCTCTATGTCCGGCTTAGCGTTTCTAGAATTTTAACCTTAGAGCATAAATTTAATAGGTTTTGAAACTTTAGGCTGCTTTTAGTTATAGCACGCGCCTCTCGTACTAGGAAATAGTCCTTGCTTAGGTTAGTAAAGAGATTCTTTACGCTGTTTAACGTGAAGCGTTTAACTTTGCAGCTGCTATATATTTTAAACTGTGCTGCCTTTAGAGTAGCAAGCGCAGAGTAGGATGCTATTGCCTGCATCTTAAAGCAGTTAAAGATTACACGTCTGCTAGCTTCTAATTTATTAAGGCCTTCTTTTTCTAGAATATCTCTGCATTGGTTGCTTAGCGTTTTGTACTGTGCTAAGGAAATCTAGATATAGGCAGCTTTAGAAGTAAGGCAGGAAGTCGCCCGTTAATGCTAGATATTAGTTTGCCTTACATGGTTGCGCGTCTTTAATATTCTTTTTAATATAAACCTCTGCGCTACTGCTGCTCCTTAAGATATAAGTTCTTTATACTTATAAGACGACTTGTGTTCGCTTGCGTCGTGCTTTATATTAGCAATTATATTGCGCTATTGTTTAGCTATTACTATGGCTATTGAGAGCTGTGTTTTAGCGAGTCCTATAAGATAGTATCTTCCGCAATTAACTAGTAGACTGCATCTTCTATCTTATAGATGCGATTGCTAGTTACGGAGTCTCTCTTATTAGTAGCGTTGAACTAGTTAGAGACCTCTTTCCTGTTTTAAAGGCTAATAAGTGCTAGCGATACGAAGATTAAGATCTTATTTAGTCTCTTATTCTATAGGCGTTCCGGACAGAGCCTATGCTTTCTATTAGTATCTGTAGTTATAGCTTTAAATATCCTAGTAAAACTTAGCTATGATTATGCTCTCTAACTTGCAATTATGAAATTTATTGAATACAGTCCGCCCCTATATAGTAACATAACTAGGAAGCAGTATTGCCTTCTTTTCTATATAAGGACTGCCTTTGCGTATAATTATTCGCTGTGCCGTAACGCTTATAGTGTTATAAGCTCTAAACATATGCTTATCTACCTTTCTGAAGCTGCAGACTATCATAAACTATACTGCTAACGGTGCTAGACAGTGCTTCGTAGCCTTAGGGTGCACAGCAGGGCGTATTTGCTTCTAGTATTATCTAGTAGACTGTTTCTTAATGATCTACGCCTCCTAGCACGTAGCTCTATAAGGCGACTAACTTATTAGCGGCAGCAAGCGCTTTAGAGATAGCGTTAGTAGTATCGATTCGCATCTCTATTGCTTTCTCTTTCGTTAGTCTACCTATGTTCTCTAGGAGAGAGTTACTAAAGAAGCAGAACTGTAGGGCTAGCGGATTGCTTAGGTCGCACTACGTAGAGTTTGCAGAGATCTATTGCAACTACCTTGTTTTTCTAGGCATTAGCTGCTTGCCTCTAACTAGTCATTATTATAGCTGCTTGTTGAGGTTCAGCGTTAAAGAAAGAGCTTCTTTTGCACGCGCAGTAGAACGTTCTCTCGCCTTTAGTAGGATATAGCTTATCGTTATCGTTAACTGCGTTATATTCTGTTGCGTTGCCTTCTGCTTGTGCATTTTGTACTTCTGTCTAGTTCTTAAAGTAAACGTGTCTTATAAGGACGGCGAGCACTATCGCTTGCGTTTTGCCTATCGCGTTATAGCGTTAGCAAAGATCCTGCTATTATTAGATAATAACTCTTTAAAGTAGAGGATGTATGCGTCTGTAAGCTAGTATAGAGTAAAGTTGCAACTAACCCTCTAATATGCTAGTAGCTTTATTATGCGCTTATTCTAAAGGTTATTAATTAAAACGCTAAAGAATACTGTAGCTAAAGTCTACTCTTCTAGAGTGCAGTATTCTATTGCTATCCTTACTCTTGCAGAGAGACTGTCTCTCGTTCTAGTTTATTTATTAGCAGAGTGAACAGTAGTTAACTGTCTTCTATAGTAGACTTACTTAGCGTTTAATAAGGCTTTAAGCCTTTTCTTTTATTCTCTAGCAAGGTCCTTTGCTATCGTTGCCTCCTTATCCTCTAAGTTATCCTTAGAGTTAATGTCTGAGCTGCTGTCTAAGCAGTAGTCGTTGCTATCTAGCAGGCTATCTAGCTAAGTCTTGCGCTCCTAAGCTTCTTTCTCCTCTTTCTCTTTTTTAGCCTTAGCTAGCTCCTCTTTGTCTCTGGTCTTCTTAAGCTGCGCTTCCTTTCCTAACTGCTTTCTTTTAGCTAATTAAGCGCAGGCTGCTGCTCTGTCTCTCCTGCGTAGGCGTAGGGACGTCGCTGCTAGTATTAGAGTCTTCTAAATCTTTGTCTTTCTTAGTTCTTCTCCTGCTTGCTTTTGCATATCTGCTATCTGCTGCCTTAGTCTTACAGCGCTTAAGAGGAGGTCTGTCTAGTATAAGTTTAGAATGTTAGCCTCTCTTCTTAGGTAGTAAGAGCTATTCTAGTAGTAAGAGCTGTTCCGGTAGTTTATTAGGTTAGAATGTTACTGCATATAGATGTTAGTAGTATATATTTTAGTTTTGAGGGTTCGTGCTATACCTTTATTAGAATTACCTAGCAGTTTCGTTATCTAGCATAATAGCATTACTGCTCTAAGCCTCCTTAACTTAATATGAGAGTTAATAGTACCTAGCAAGTCGTCGTCGTCCTTAATAAGCGTCATCGTTAACGCATCTATAACCTAAGAGGTACCTGCTTAGTACTAATTAGAGTACTTAGGCAATAATAAATGCTGAATAAGGGCATCGTACTTAAGGTGCTAAGCTCTAACCTTAAAGTAGTTCTCCTCTAATTTCTGCTAGCTTTTGTCAGGAAAACTAAAAATCTGTCGAATATTTATTTCTATTAATACTGTAGAATTGACTGTGTCGCTAGCGAGTTGATCGATTTAAGGAATTTATGTTTGTTATTAAATATACTTTAAAACAAAACTTCGTTTAAAATAGTTAGTACTGTCGGGAATTGTCAGAACCGTCGACGCGACGGTCTAGCACGCAACTTTACTGTCTTTAACTGTTATATTTTCTTTTCTCTCTACCTACTCTATCTTTCTACCTGCGCTATTGAAGTTTACTTCTTTAATATACTTTTCTTAGTATCTTACTATATATTTACTTCTTTCTGCATTGTAACTAGACATCACAGATATTACTAGAAAGAGCTTTGTTAGGATTGTTAGTAATATAAGAATTATTCTATTACTATGCTAGTCCTGCATTCTATACAGTTATCTACTGTTAAGCACTATTAAGCACTATTAAGCACTGTTAAGCACCTTTCCTAGCAGTGCGCTAGACCTTAGCAGAGTGCTTCTAAACTTATAACAATTAGTTTAGTTTAATGCTAGTCTATGCGTTAATCTGTAACTGTTAATCCTCTACCTTATAGTTTATCTCAGGAAGTTGTTTTAACGTCCTGCTTGCCTAGTACTTTGAGTTTCAGTTTACTGTCTAGGTTAAAATAGACAATGCTGATACATATTTCTGCTAACTAGCTGAGTTAGTACACTTAGAATATAAATTAATCCTATGTGTTCTGCCTGTCTTGTAGCTCTATAATAACGACGTGCGTAGCTTCTGTTAGTGTAATTGCCTCTGCAAATGCTATTAAAGCTACTATAATCTAAGGCCTATCTGGATCCCTCTATTTAGTAAGCTTAAGGTTGATTTCGTGCTGTGTTATATCTTCCTGCATAACTAAGACGCTCTCGTTACTGAACTTCTCTCTTAAGCCTAGCTACGTTACTGCCTGCACGATTAGTTTATACGACTTATATAAGGATTTTAGCGCAGACTTCCTTTAGCAGTAGTAGTGTATTAGCTGCTTTCGCTGCATCTTCTGCTGTAATGCTCTATATCCGGCTTAGCGTTCCTAGAATTTTAACCTTAGAGCATAAATTTAATAGGTTTTGAAACTTTAGGCTGCTTTTAGTTATAGCACGCGCCTCTTATACTAGGAAATAGTCCTTGCTTAGGTTGGTAAAGAGGTTCTTTACGCTATTTAACGTAAAGCGTTTAACTTTGCGGCTGCTGTATGTTTTAAACTGTGCTGCCTTTAGAGTAGCAAGCGCAGGGTAGGATGCTATTGCCTGCATCTTGAAGCGGTTGAAGATTATACGTCTGCTAGCTTCTAATTTATTAAGGCCTTCTTTTTCTAGGATATCTCTGCATTATTGCTTAGCGTTTTGTACTGTGCTGAGGAAATCTAGATATAGGCAGCTTTGGAAGTAAGGCAGGAAGTCGCTCTTAATGCTGAATATTAGTTTGCCCTACGGGTCGCGCGTCTTTAATATTCTTTTTAATATAAACCTCTGCGCTACTGCTGCTTCTTAAGATATAAGTTCTTTATACTTATAAGATAACTTGTGTTCGCTTGCGTCGTGCTTTACATTAGCAATTATATTGCGCTATTGTTTAGCTATTGCTAGGCTATTAAGGGCTGTGTTTTAGCGAGTCCTATAAGATAGTGTCTCTGCAATTAACTAGTAGACTGCATCTTCTATCTTATAGATGCGATCGCTAGTTACGGAGTCTCTCTTATTAGTAGCGTTAAACTAGTTAGAGACTCCTTTCCTATTTTGAAGGCTAATAAGTGCTAGCGATACGAAGATTAAGATCTTATTTAGTCCTTGTTCTATAGGCGTTCCGGACAGAGCTTATGCTTTCTATTAGTATCTGTAGTTGTAGCTTCGAATATCCTAGTAAAACTTAGCTATGATTGTGCTCTCTAACTTGCAATTATAAAATTTATCGAATATAGTCTGCCCCTATATAGTAACATGACTAGGAAGCAGTATTGCCTTCTTTTCTATATAAAGGCCGCCTTTGCGTATAATCGTTCGCTGTGCTGTGACGCTTATAGTATTGTAAGCTCTAAATACATGCTTATCTACCTTTCTAAAGCTGCAGACTATTATAAACTGTGCTGCTGATAGTGCTAAACGGTGCTTCGTAGCCTTAGGGTGCACAGCAGGCGTGTTCGCTTCTAGTATTATCTAGTAGACTGTTTCTTGATGATCTACGCCTCCTAGCACGTAGCTCTGTAGAGCGACTAACTTATTAGCAGCAGCGAGCGCTTTGAAGATAGCGTTAGTAGTATTAATTCGCATCTCTATTGCTTCCTCTTTCGTTAGTCTGCTTATGTTCTCTAGAGGAGAGTTACTAAAGAAGCAGAACTGTAGAGCTAGCGGATCGCTTAGGTTACACTACGTAGAGTTTGTAAGATCTATCGCGACTATCTTATTCTTCTAGGCATTAGCTGCTCGCCTCTAACTAGTTATTATTGTAGCTGCTTGTTAAGGTTTGGCGTTAAAGGAGAGGCTCCTTTCGTACGCGCAGTAGAACGTTCTCTCGCCTTTAGTAGGACATAGCTTGTTGTTATCGTTAACTGCGTTATGTTCTATTACGTCGCCTTCTGCTTGCGCATTTTGCACTTCTGTCTAGTTCTTAAAGTGAACGTGTTCTATAAGGACGGCGAGCACTATCGCTTGCGTTTTGCCTATGCCTATAGCGTTGGCAAAGATCCCGCTATTATTAGATGACAACTCTTTGAAGTAGAGGATGTATGCGTCTGTAAGCTGGTATAAGGTAAAGTTGTAACTAACCCATCTAACATGCTAATAGCTTTATTATGCGCTTATTCTAGAGGTTATTAATTAAAACGCTAAAGAATACTGCGGCTGAAGTCTACTCTTCTAGAGTGCAGTGTTCTATTGCCGTCCCTACTCTTGCAGAGAGACTGTCTCTCGTTCTAGTTTGTTTGTTAGCAGAGTGAATAGTAGTTAACTATCTTCTATAGTAGACTTACTTAGCGTTTAATAAGGCTTTGAGCCTTTCCTTTTATTCTCTAGCAAGGTCCTTTGCTGTTGTTGCCTCCTCGTCCTCTAAGTTATCCTTAGGGTTAATATCTGAGCTGCTGTCTGAGCGGTAGTCGTCGCTGTCTAGCAGGCTATCTAGCTAAGTCTTGCGCTTCTGAGCTTCTTTCTCCTCTTTCTCTTTTTTAGCCTTAGCTAGCTCCTCTTCGTCTCTAGTCTTCTTAAGCTGCGCTTCCTTTCCTAACTGCTTTCTTTCAGCTAATTAAGCGTAGGCTGCTGCTCTGTCTCTCCTGCGTAGGCGCAGGACGTCGCTGCTAGTATTAGAGTCCTCTAAATCTTTGTCTTTCTTAGTTCTTCCTCTGCTTGCTTTTGCATATCTGCTGTCCGCTGCCTCAGTCTTACGGCGCTTAAGAAGAGGTCTGTCTAGTATAAGTTTGAAATGTTAGCCTCTCTTCTTAGGTAGTGAGAGCTGTTCTGGTGGTAAAGGCTGTTCTAGTAGTTTGTTAGGTTGGAATGTTACTGCATATAGATGTTAGTAGTATATATTTTAGTTTTAAGGGTTTGTGCTATACTTTTATTAGAATTGCCTAGCAGTTTCGTTGTCTAGCATAATAGCATTACTGCTCTAAGCTTCCTTAACTTAATATGAGAGTTGACGGTGCCTAGCAAGTCGTCGTCGTCTTTAATGAGCGTTATCGTTAACGCATTTATAACCTAAGAGGTGCCTGCTTAGTACTAATCAGAGTACTTAGGCAATGATAAATGCTGGATGAGGGCATCGTACTTAAGGTGCTAGGCTCTAACCTTAAAGTAGTTCTCCTCTAATTTCTGCTAGCTTTCCTTCGTTATTAGCCTAAATATAGAGAATTGTTTAACGACAGAGTAATGCACAGCGTCTACTAAGGCAATATTAGCGTTATTTAAGATAGCCGGCTTAGTGAGTGATGCAACGCTGAACTTATTAGTTATTGACGCTATAGACCTGTTAGACACGACAGACGAAGACTGTTGCTGCGCTGTCTTAGATAGTATCAGCGTTAGCGTGTTGCTTAGATCCTCTGTCTTAATCTTAGCGCTGTACTAACGCACCTTAGCTAGCATTATCATCTAGATAGTTCTGGCTGCAGCCTCGTAGAAGACTTTAGGTATTTGCGCATTTTGCAGCTGTGTACATTTAGCTACTGTAAGCTAGTTCTTTAACGTTAGTGAACGCAAGCTCTTTAGAAGCTGCAATTAGCTCTTTTCTAATTAGATCTTCTTAAGTAGGTCTTTTTTCTTAACATAGCTTGTAAGGTCCTCTATAAGTTTAATAACCTCTAAGGTTGTGATCTTATATCCTTCTCTTACATTCGTTTATAATATGCTATTAGAGCTTATCGTGTTGGCCTTGCTCTTATACTACTCTAGTTGCTTCAGCAGCGCCTATTCTATGTTACTGTTATCGTTGCTGTTACGTCTAGCTATAATAGCTTCGCGCCTAGAGTAGAAGACGGTTAGCAACTGTGTATAATCGTTAGACTGTTGCTGAAAGTGCGTGTTAATATATAGATGTTGCTTGAGAGGGTGCGCTTACTAACTATAGAGAGTTTGAGCGCAGTCGCAGGTTGTTAATGTAAGAAGCGCGTTATTAACGTAAGAAGCGCGTTATGGATTTAAGAAGCGCGTTGCTGTAATAGTAGCGATGTAGCAAAACGTGTTAGTAGACAAAACAACGATAAAAAGAAATTGCAGCGTAATGTGTAAAGAGCTTAGGCTTTAATGCGCGGAGCTTGCAGAAAACATAATGTTGTTATATAGCTGAAAAGGTTGTTAGTTGCGTTGCGTTTGTATGCACTAGGCAAATATGCTAGATGTAGGTGGGATAATAAGTAAGAGTAAGTATAAAGTTAAGCAATAATAATATTTTAACTTAAGAGCTGCTCTGCATAGCGGGCATGCTTTAGTCTAGCAGAACTTAATTATGCTAAATAGGTTGCTTGCTGCAGTCTAGTAACTGTTAAGATTTCCTAAGACAGTGCAGCACTGTCTCTTACTATCCTCTGCCTGCTATAGGCCCTACGCGCGGGGCATTAAGAGAATGCTGCGTAAAGAGATATTAGTTTAGCTTTGTTGAGCTAGTGTGTATTGAACTATAAAGTAATTGGTTTATTCTGCAGTTGTCTAGAGTTAGGGTTAGAGCAGCTTTAAGCTTAATGTTATTTAAATGCGGTGTAGTAGTTGTTGTCTTCGTTAGTCTAGAGCAGTGCAGCACTGTCTCTTACTATCTCTTACTATCTCCTCTCTCTTACTGCTGCGAGTCCTGCGCGCAGGGCACTAGGAGGATATTGCGTAGAGGGTATTAGTCTAACTTTATTAGGCCGGTGTGCATTGAACTATAGAGTAATTAGTTTATCCTGCAGTTGTCTAAAGTTAGGGTTAGAGCAGCTTTGAGCTTAATGTTATTTAGATGTAGTGTGGTAGTCGTTGTCTTTGTTAGTCTAAGGCGGTGCAGCACTATCTCTTGCCGTCCCTATCTGCTACTGCGAGTCCTAGGCGCTAGGTATTAGAGAGTATATTACTTAGAGGTTATAAGTCTAGCTTCGTTAGGCTAGTAGGCATTGAATTATATATTTGTTACTCTGTCTAGCTGTCGTTTAAAGTTAGAGTCTAAGTACCTTTTAAGCATAATATTGCGTAGAAGTTGTGTAGGATCTAAGGGCCTCGTTAGTCTAGAGCGGTGCAGCACTATCCTTCGCTGTCTCTATCTGCTACTGCGAGTCCTAGGCGCTGGGTATTAGAGAGTATGTCGCTTAGAGATTATAAGTCTAGCTTCGTTAGGCTAGAGGGCATTAAATTATATATTTGTTACTCTGTCTAGCCGTCGTTTAAAGTTAGAGTTAGAGTATGTTTTAAGCATAATGTTGCTTAGAAGTTATGTAGAATCTAAGGGCCTCGTTAGTTAGGAGCAGTGCAGCACTATTCTTTACAGTCCTCCTCTGCTATTATGACTCCTAGGCGCTAGATACCTAAGAGGACAGTGCGTAGAGGGCACGAGTCCGGCTTTGCTAGGCTAGTAGGCATTAAATTACACATTTGTTGCTCTATCTAGCTGTTGTTTAAAGTTAGAGTCTAAGTACCTTTTAAGCATAATGTTGCGTAGAAGTTGTGTGTAATCTAAGGGCCTTGTTAGTTAGAAGCAGTGCAGCACTATCTCTTATAGTCCTCCTCTGCTATTATAACTCCTAGGCGCTAGATACCTAAGAGGACGGTGCGTAGAGGTTATAAGTCCGGCTTTGTTAGGCTAGTAGGCATTAAACTACAGATTCATCGCTTTGTTCTACAACTGCTAGAAGCAGGCAATAGAGCGACTTTAAGCTTAGGCGTTATACTATGACTTAGACACTGCAGTCTTGGTAGCGATGTTATGTATATTAGGTTAGTTTATACAGTTAGAGAGAGGCTAGCAACTGTGCGTTATAAAGGGGAGCTTAGTAGTATTGCAATAGTTCGATTAGAGCCGGAACCTACGCAGATATTATCTTAGAGGAACACGTTAGTATTGTGAGAGACAAAGAATATTATATTATGCTATTTTTATACTGTGTAGCAGTAGAGGCGATGCGCGATGTTAAGAAAGCATCGTTGCTTCGTTAGAAGGGAGAGATAGAGGTTTGCTATAGGAGACGTGCGCTAATAGAGCGTTAGTATAGACTGCGTCTGTGCGTACGCCTTGCAAGCACTATCTTATCTGGAAACTATAATAACCTAGTATTTTCTGCAACTTAACTTAAGGCATTAGGCGTCGTAACTGCTACGTATTGTATTTAACTCCTAGGACAATATTAATGAACTTGTTAGAACTGTTAAGAGGACAGTCTTGCATGCGACTTAACTGTCTTTGACTGTTAACTCTTCTTTCTAGCCACTTACTTTATCTATATATACCGCTGCGCTGTTTAAGTTTACTCTTACTTGCATGATGTAGTAACGAGTAGTACTATTGCTTAGCGTTTAATACTGAATATAAGAAGTCGTCTAGTATAACGTTAACGTGTTGTAAAGATATTTAGATTGTGATTAACTAAGCACGTGTTTCAAAGCGCCTCTAACATGCGATAACTATATCTGCATTTCTTGCAGTATAAATCTAGCGCTATTACTTAACCTGTAAGGGGCACGTAAAAGAGGTATATAATCTCTCTTTCTTTGCCTAATTCTCTTCTGCTCTATTTTCTGCGAGAGGTAAGGACTAAAGTTGTCTACGTTATCTCTGCGTTTCTTACGCTATAGAAGCTTTCATTCCTAACCTTATATAGCTGACAGCCTGCGTGCAAGAACACTAATTAACCTATCTGCAGTTCTGTATGAGCAGGCAGCTGCTTAAACCGGCCTCTCTGCTAAGATTAGCAATATATTATCTACATCGTCTCTGCTTTTCCTACGCTATAGAAGCTTTCATTCCTGACCTTATATGACTGATAGCCTGCGTGCAAGAATACTAATTAACCTATCTGCAGTTCTATATAAGCAGTCGGCTGCTCGACCTAGCCTCTCTGCTGAGGTTAGCAATATAGACCTTAATTTCGTGCCTAGTGTTGCTTTTATCTCTGACGTCTATATAGCTGACAGCCTGCGTGCAAGAATACTAATTAACCTATCTGCAGTTCTGTATGAGCAGGCAGCTGCTTGAACTAGCCTTCCTGCTGAGGTTAGCAATATAGACCTTAATTTCGTGCTTAGTGTTACTTTTATCTCTGACGTCTATATAGCTGACAGCCTGCGTGCAAGAACACTAATTAACCTATCTGCAGTTCTGTATAAGTAGGCAGCTGCTTAAACTAGCCTCCTTGCTAAGGTTGGCAATATATCGTCTACATCGTCTCTGCTTTTTCTACGCTATAGAAGCTTTTATTCCTAACCTTACATGACTGACAGCCCGCGTGCAAGAACACTAATTAACCTGTCTGCAGTACTGTATAAGCAGGCAGATGCTTAATCTAGCCTCTCTGCTAAGGTCAGCATTATAGACCTTAATTTCGTGCCTAGTGTTGCTTTTAATGCTATAGGAAACGTAGAGCTAACGGGCGATTTGCTAGGTGACGCGGACTGCGTTAATAATAACAACAACAATGTTATACCTACTCTATAATTCAGCCTAACTGCTCTACTTAACCTGCAATCACTTGCATTAAAACGCCTTGCATTATCTAGTAGCAACCTTAACTGCAGGCGTACTGATTCTACTATCGCTAGCTAAATCTTACTCGTTAAGCAGTTGCACAACGTCTAGGAGCGCATAGCTTTACTAGCAAAGCGAATTAAGACTAATAAGGACCGCAAAAAGTCTACGCATTGCTAAGGATTTAACGGTAGCAGCAGTCTTAAGTTATAAAAGACAAGTAGTTAAGCACCCTTGCAGATAGAACTATTAATTAACTTAATAATAAGTAAATACTCTACCTCTAATGCATAATAACTAGTCTGACGCGGATTTAGGCGATGATAATAATGTTCAGTTAGTTAGAGATAATATAGAGGAGCTTATATATGTTAGCAAAGTTAAGCATACCTACGTCTAGGCCTATACTGTTCCTTATCTCGATCTAAAGAAGTACCTCGGCAACAGTAGTCAGCAAGGCTGAATTAAGGTCTTATTCTATTAAGCTAGAAACAATCATAACAATCTTAATATTATAGTTACTGATCCTACCGGCAGAGAATTCGGTAGAGTCGATATAAAGTCGTTAACTAGATTGTGTCTATTAATAGATAGAGCGAAGGCTAATAGACTGATATAGATAGCTTAAACTAATATTCAACGAAAATAAGCTAGCGAGGGTCCTCTAGGCTTACTCTTCTTGGGGCTTATTAGCATGACGCTCTAGTTGTACTGTAAGCGGAAGTAGGCCTATAATATTAGCAAGTTCTATAAGGGCAAGAATATTTAGCTGCTACGACCTGTTTTTAAGCTCTAGCGCTACGACTACTACAACCTATAAGATAGTAACTCTCTTACACGGATCTAAGCGATAGATCCTAGCTTTTAGACTGATTAGTTTACCTAGCAAGGGCTAATACCTAGAGAACTAGGCAGTATCTACGTCTTGCGAAGCGTCGATGAGATCTAAGCTAACGTTGCCGACGTTTTTAATACAGTTGTTAGTAAATCGGATGAAAGTACCTACGCGAGAGCTGTCTAGTTATATTAAGATAGAGCTGTATCTGTATTAGAAGTAAGCTCTCTATTTTATGTGGGATAAGGAGCAGGACTATAGCGCAGAAGAGCACGACTAGCGCAAGGACACTCTCTAAGCGCTGAGGCTTTGCGATAATAGTCGTAAGTTCTATCGTCTTATTATTACTAGCGAGGATACGCACTGTAAGCAGATAATAAAGAAAGCATATATTATGTTACTAGAAAGAGCTTTATTGATATTATTTATGATATGAGTATTATTCTATTACTATGCTAGTCCTGCGTTTTATACGGCTAGCTACTGTTAAGCACCGTCGAGCACTATTAAGAACTATCTCTGTTAGTGCGCTGGACCTTAGAGGAGCGCTTCTAAATTTATAGGAATAGGCTTAAATTGCTGCTAGTCTACGGCGCGAATTTACGACCTTAGATTCTGTACTCTGTAGTCTATCCCGCGAAATTATTTTTATACTCTGCTTGCTTAGGCCTTAACTATAGTCTCCTAGCTAACTAAGTTAATACCCTTAGAATATGAATTAGTCTAGTGTGTTCTGTCTATCTTACGGCCTTATAATAACGACGTGCGTAGCTTCTGTTAGTATAGTTGCCTCTATGAATGCTATTGAAGCAACTATAATCTAAGGTCTAACTAGATCTCTCTATTTAGCAGGCTTGCAGTTAATATCTTGCTATGTCATACCTCCTAGCATGACTAAGATGTTCTCGTTATAGAACTTCTTTCTTAAGCCTAACTATGTTACTGCCTGCATGACCAGTTTATACGACAATATAAGAGTGTTAGGATAGATTTTCTTTAGCAGTAGTAGCGTTCTAGCTACTTTCCTGTCCTCTTTAGTAGCAGAGCTCTAGGTTTAGTGTCGTAGCTATAAGGTACTGAGAGTCTTATATATACTCTTAATATATTTGAACTCTGCGCTCGCTTTAAGCAAGATGTCTAGGTTCGCTGTGTAGCAGTTTTCGTTGCCTAGATAGTTAAATATATCCTCTGCGCTTTTCGCTGTTACGCGAATAATATAGCGGCTAATCGCCTTAAATTAGGCTGCTCTTAATTTAGCAGGCGAAAGATAGGCTGCAATTGCTTTAGTTCTAGGGCGTTTAAAGATTTGTTTTAAGCTAATTGCTACAGGTCTAAGGCCTTCTTGCAAGAAGACCTGTCTGCACCGTTGCTTAGTGTCTTCTACTATGCTGAGGAACCTTAGTAGTTTACAGCCTTAGAAGGAAGTGAAGAACTTGCTCTTAATAACGGATATTAGATTAGCCTATTAGTCGCTCGTCTTTAATATTCTTTTCTACGCGAACCTTAGCGTATCCTTTGCTCCTTTCGCAGTTAGTTCCTTATACTATCTAACGCCTTGAATTAGTCTGTGCTGCACCTTATATTAGCGACTACGTTGCGCTATTGCCTGTTTATTACTAGGCCGTTGATGTCTGAAGTTTAAGAATGCTGAGGAGATAAGGTCTTCGCAGTTAACGCGTAGACTCTATTATACGTCTTGTAGGTATATTTGCCTGTTACTTTGTTTACTGCGCTGCTGCGTTCCGGATAGAGCCTATGCTTTCTATTAGTATCCTTAGTTATACTTTCGAAGATCCTTATAAAACTTAGCTATGATTGTGCTCTCTAACTTGCAATTATAGAATTTATTAAATACAGTCCGCCTCTATACAGTGATATGACTAGGAAGTAGTATCGCATTTGTTTCTACCTAAAGGATGCCTTTGCGCGTGATTGTTTGCTGTGCTGTAACGCTTATAGTATTGTTAGCTCTAAATATATGCCTATCTACCTTTCTGAAGCTGCAGACTAACGTAAACTATGCTGCTAACAGTGCTAGATAGTGCTTCGTAGCCTTAGAGTACACAGTAGGCATATTCGCCTCTGCTATTATCTAGTAAACTATTTCTACGTGCTCTAGGATCTTTAGTGTGAAGGTCTGTAGTCTAACTAACTTATTAATAGCGGCAAGCTTATTAGCGAGAGCGGTAGCAGTATTAGTTTGCATCTCTACTACCTCCTTATTCGTCAGTATGCTTATGTTCTCTAGAGCAGGGTTACTAAAGATGCAGAACCTTATGACTAGCAGATCGCTTAGGTCGCATAATGTAGAGTTTGCAGAATCTATTACAACTACCTTATTCTTCTAGGCATTAGCTGCACGCCTTAACTAGTTATTATTATAGCTGCTTGTTAAGGTCTAGCGTCGAAGGATAAGACTCTTCTGCTTAGGCATTTTGCACTTCTGTCTAGTTCTTGAAGTAAACGTGTCCTATAATAGCTGAAAGCACTATCGCTTGCGTTCTAGTTATGCCTATAACGCTAGCAAAGATCCTACTGTTATTAGATGATAACTCTTTGAAGTAGAGGATGTATGCGCCTATAAGCTAGTATAGAGTAGAGTTGTAATAACCCCCCTAACGTGCTGGTAGCTTTATTATGCGCTTGTTCTAGACGGTTATTAATTAAAACGCTAAAGAATACTGCGGCTAAAGTCTACTCTTCTAGAGTGCAGTGTTCTATTGCTGTCTCTACTCTTGCAGAGAGACTGTCTCTTATTCTAGTTTGTTTGTTAGTAGGGTGAATAGTGGTTAACTATCTTTTACGGTAGACGTACTTAGCGTTTAATAAGGCTTTAAGCCTTTCCTTTTATTCTCTAGTAAGGTTCTTTGCTATCGTTGCCTCCTCGTCCTCTAAGTTATCCTTAGAGTTAATGTCTGGGCTGCTGTCTAAGCAGTAGTCGTCGCTGTCTAGCAGGCTATCTAACCTAGCCTTGCGCTTCCAGGCTTCTTTCTCTCTCTTCTCTTTTTTAGTTTTAGCTAACTCTTCTTCTTCGCTTGCTTTCCTAAGCTGCGCTTCTAATTCTAACCTCTGTCTTTTAATTAATTGAGCGCGGGCCTTTATCCTCGTCTTTCTAGTAGCAGTGTTGCTGTTACTATTAGAGTAATATAGGCTGCTATAATTCTTGTTTTCTTCTTCTCTTACGTTTGCATCTACCTGCTTTGATGCGTCCGCTTCGCGGACCTTAAGGTGCTTCTTAGAGTATTTGTCTAGTAGAATAAGAAATTATTAGACTCTCTTCTTAGATAGTGAGAGCTGTTTAGGTAGTTCGTTAGGATAGAATTGTACTGCATATAAATGTTAGTAGAGTATATATTAGTTTAAGTTTTTCTGTTCTACCTGCACTAGGAATACTTAGTGATTTTATTATCTAGCATAATAGCATTACTTCTTTAAGCTTCCTTAATTTAATGTGCAAGTTAATGGTGTTTAGCAAATTATCGTTATCCTTAATAGGCGTTACTGTTAACGTGTCTATTACTAGAGATGTGCCTGCTTTGTATAAATCAGAGAGCTTACACGCTGAAAAAAAAATTATAGGGATATTATACTTAATGCGCTAGATTCTAATATTAAAGTCTTTACTTCTCTACCTATGTCTGACGATCTATTGTTATCAGCCCTATTAAGGGTACTGCTTAGTAGACAGGGATTAGACTAACTACGTTTGCGTTAGCTAGTAAAAACAGCCTAGTAAGTAATGCAAAGCCTTATTTATTAGCTATTAATGCTGTAGACGTATTAGACACAACGGACGAAGACTATAGTTGCGCCGTCTTAGACAGTGTTAGCGTTAGCGTGTTATAAGGATCCTTAGTCTTAACTTTATTGCTAAAGTGCTGCAATTCAGTCACTATTATATAACGGATAATTATAGCTGCTGCTTCGCAAAAGACCGGAGGAGTTTGCGCATCTCGTAGTTATAGATAGGTTACTACTGCTAGCTAAATATTTAAAAACCGCGTACACAGACTTATCTAATGTTTAAGTTAGAGTTTTAGTCTTAAATCTTCTTTTCTTAAACCTAGCTCGAGACATGTCTAGCAAACTCCTCTACTAGATTGTGAGACGCTGAGGTTTAAGAGACTATGCCTCGCCTCTAATTCTCTTATAAGATGCTGTTAGTCTCTGCTGCCTAAGATTTAACATTATGCTCGGCACCTTATAGTAGTAGTAGCTATACTATAAACTATGTTATCCTCTTAGGTTACTTAGCCTATCTTAAGCTCAGCCTTGCAGTAGTAAGCAGGCAGAGGCAGTGTTATAAGTATAGATAGCTGCTATAGACACGCAGTTAGGTATGAATATCGCTTAGAAAAGTGCGCGTATGCGCGGGACAGTCGCAGCAAGAAGGTTATAAGAAGTGATTAAATTAAAGAAACTTTAGCGTAAGTATAGATAGGTAGTAGGTTAAGGTTAAGGCGAAGTTGTGCAAATAATAATATTTTAACTTAAGAGCTGCTCTGCATAGCAGGCATGCCTTAGTCTAGCAGAACTTAATCGTGTTGAACAGGCTAATTGCTGCAGCCTAGTAGCTGTCTATATTTTCTAAGACGGTGCAGCACTATCTCTTACTATCCTCTGCCTGCTACGGGCCCTGCGCGCAGGGCACTAAGAGAATGCTATATAAAGGGGTATTAGTCTAACTTTCTCGGGCTAGCGTGCATCAAACTATAGAGTAATTAGTTTGTCCTGCAGTTGTCTAAAGTTAGGGTTAGAGCAGCTTTAAGCACAATGTTATTTAGATGTAGTATAGTAGTCGTTGTCTTCGTTAGTCTAGGGCAGTGTAATACTGTCCCTTACTGTCTTTCTCTACTACTACGAGCCCTGCGCGCAGGATACTAGGAGGATGTTGCGTAGAGGGTATTAGTTTAACTTTATCAGGCTAGTGTGCATTAAACTATAGAGTAATTACTTTATCCTGTAGTTGTCTGAAGTTAGGTTCAGAGCAGCTTTGAGCACAATGTTATTTAGATATAGTATAGTAGTCGTTGTCTTCGTTAGTCTAAGGTAGTGCAGCACTATCTCTTGCTATCCCTATCTTCTTAGGCGCTAGGTGTTAGAGAATATGTTGCTTAGAGTCTATAAGTCTAGCTTCGTTAGGCTAGTGGGCATCGAATTACACATTTGTTACTCTGTCTAGCTGTCGTTTAAAGTTAGAGTTAGAGTATGTTTTAAGCATAATGTTGCGTAGAAGTTGTGTAGAATCTAAGAGCCTCGTTAGTCTAAGGCGGTGCAGCACTGTCTCTTATAGTCCTTCTCTGCTATTATAACTTCTGGGCGCTAAGTACCTAAGAGAACGGTGCGTAGAGGTTATGAGTCTAGCTTTGTTAGGCTAGTGGGCATTGAATTACACATTTGTTACTCTGTCTAGCTATTATTTAAAGTCGGAGTTAGAGTACCTTTTAAGCATAATGTTGCGTAGAAGTTGTGTGTAATCTAAGAGCCTTGCTAGTCTAGAGCAGTGCAGCACTGTCCCTTATAGTCCTCCTCTACTATTATAACTCTTAGGCGCTAGGTACCTAAGAGGACGGTGCGTAGAGGTTATAAGTTCGGCTTTGCTAGGCTAGTAGGCATCGAATTACACATTTGTTGCTCTATCTAGCTATTATTTAAAGTTAGAGTTAGAGTACCTTTTAAGCATAATGTTGCGTAGAAGTTGTGTGTAATCTAAGGGCCTCGCTAGTTAGGAGCAGTGCAGCACTGTCTCTTACAGTTCTCTTCTGCTATTATAACTTCTGGGCGCTGAATACCTAAGAGGACGGCGCGTAGAGGGCATTCCTTTAGCTTTGCTAGGCTAGTTAAGCAGGGTAGATTATAGATATAGTAAGCACTAAACTACGGTGAAGCTCTTAGTAGCAACTCTAATAAAATAATATATTCCGGATTACTACTAAGCTCTAGCAAAATTCCTGTCTGCCTTCGCTGAACGAGAACAGTAAAGAGGTAACTTGGATATGTTTAAAACCTTTTCTAAAACCAGATAAGATATCTTATAGTACTGAATATATCTAGGTTTCTCTATAAACTTTTCAGTGCGCTCTTAGAGACTATTAGCTGCTATCTAGAGTTAGAGTTAGAGTGACCTTAACTATAATGTTACTTACGTTGATAGTAGAAGTCGTTGTCTTCGTTAGTCTAGAGCAGTGCAGCACTATCTCTTACTGTCCTCCTCTACTACTAGCACGAGTCCCGGTTGCTAGGTATTAGAGAGAATATAGAGTTGCAGGTCTATCTGCAAGTAGCCTGATAATTAGAGAGAAGAAAGGAGAGAGGAAAATAAGCGAGATTTATATGCCTGCTAGCACTGGCACAGGGCTGCTAAGAGGCAAGCGAAAAAAAAATTAATAGCAGAGCAAGTATCTCTTCGCGCTCTTTCTCGCCGCGAACGTACTGCTACCTAGAGAGCTAGATTACTGTAACTACTACGTTGAAGAAGCTAGTAAGCCTACTCTAAGAGCAGCTAATTAGAGCAGGACCTATACGCAGAGATAAGGATCACGTGACATTAAATCGCACTATATTACGCCCTCTGTTTAACCTGTGGCAGCAAAAGTAGTGCTTAGTATCTAGGAACCTAGTCGCTTAACTAGACCTAGGAGAGGGGGTAAGGTAGATATGTAGAATAGGAGAGAGTTATAGAGTCTTCGGCAGCGTAGGACGACAGTAGGCGACCGTCTGCGACTATCAGCTATTGGAGCTAGGCAGGAACTAGCAATACGGTGGAATGAACTTATCGTATATAGCTGTTAACCTACGCAAGAACATCGTAAATAACAACTCTAACGCTATTTACTTATTTATAAAATAATACCTCTTCTGCACAATACAGTTCCCCTCCGTTCTGCGCATAGATCGCTTCTATATGATATGCAGCTTTCAGCCTAAAACCTACGCAGGGCTTGCTAAATACATAGCTAGATGCTATTTCTAACATCTTGCGCAATAGAGTCTGGAACTATCTAAGAATATTTACGAAATACTTTAGTTAAATAAAACGTACACGTTATTGAGCAACGAGTATAATACTGCTTAAGATAGGAAGGTGCATGTATATGCAGCAGACGGCTTAAGCTCTACTATAACAGTATATAATTATATCGAGAAGGATAAAAATGCAGACTTAGTAATAGCTAATAGCATTTCAGATGCACTAGATATGTGCGCAAAGGACGACCTTGTTAGATAAAAGGGCCCGTTGTTAACATCTATGCAGACGTAGAAAGTGCTGTTTCAGACATATAATAGGCGATTAGCAGGAGAACTAGCAATAGCAGAGTCTGTAACTGTAAAAGAGTATGTAACACTTCCTCTAACATAATCTAGACTAAGTTTACTAGCTCTAATTACGTCGATACCTTTAGTTTAGACTTTGCCTTTTCGTTTGCTGCATAGCTGCAACAGATTAAATGCACGCTAGGAGATGTTAATAGCTTCTTTGCAGACGCACGATTATATGACTTACACAGCGAGATTACTATTTTAATTAGGCTGCTAATGGCAAGAGGCAATGTCAGCAATGCAGTCCGGTATATAAGATGATATTTAGATATAGGAGGACATTGCTAAGACGTCTGGTCTTTCTAGACTTAAGGCTGACTAACATTTTTTCATATATTAGAACATCTTGTTGCTGATTGCGTTTATAATTAGCTATTGCCTATTTGCAGATGAATTAGTATACGCTCTAAGCTAATTCTTCTTAGGCAATACGGACTATCCTATTCGCGTTTATTATAAATTATATTCTGGAGACTAGTAGTAGAACATACAACAAAGCCTACTAGATAGAGCAATAGTCGTGCTGATTATTATATTAGTCGACAAAACACAACTCTTACTTATATTAGGAGATGTAGCAGCATAGCTAGTCTACGTTATAATTAGGAATCTGTCCTGCGAAGCCTAACGTTAGAGATTAATACCTAGTACTCTTCTAGCTAGGTTTATTCCTACAACTAAGATTCGTGATCTTCTTCTTAAGAGTTAAGTATATTACTATTGCATGGGCAAGCTTCTGTTACGTAAGTTTAAGTACTACTATATTAGCCTATACGGTAGAACACTATTGCTCACTGTCTAATATAGCACTAGAAAACGCGGCTAAGTCTGAAATACTACTTGCATGCGCAGACGGACGAATAAGGCAGTGTTACCTAACTATTTGCGCGATATTAGCTAACTACGAAGAATAAGTACTCTTAACTAGTATAAAGAAAAATTGCTATTGCATGCGTTGTACTATCGCACCTAACGACAGAGAGGATTTATGTAGATCTTACCTATAGAGAATAGAGCAATTTACTTAGCTATAATAAGAGAGATGTCTTGATAAAGGACACGACGACTTTGTACATCTAGTTAATTGTTTTGGGTGGAAGCACTATAACTTTAATATTCACGTGTCTTTAGCAACGGATACATTGCACTTGCTGCTTAAAGGTTTAGTAATAAAGATGCTAGACTTTATGTAAGATATGTTGGATGATATCTATTCTGGTAGTAGAAAGACCTGGGATAACAGTACTACACTAGTAACGCAAGAATCTGGTAGTACTTAGTTAAACGAGCGCTTCTGTTAGGTAATGCATAGTACTAGCCTAAAGCGTTTTAATAATAAGAGAGCATTTATAGAAGTCTCCTAATAGACTGGCATAGAGCAAAAGGCAATTATACAACAGCTTATAGCTGTTGTATCTCTGTTGTTTGTATTAAAGGCGCCTTTCGCGCTGCATTTTATTCATGCAGTATGCGACCTAGTTATACTAGCGCAATATAAGAGTTACGACGAGGATACCTTAGCCTATATTTAAGGAGCACTAGAGAGGATAAATGTATTTAAGGAGGAATTTTAAGTGTATCAGCGAACGCTAGGGGAAGAGAAGAACTTTAATTATTCTAAGTAGCACGCGTTAACACATATCATATAAGACATACGCATGTATAGAGCTTTAGATAGTATATGCACTAGAGCGAACAGCGAAGCACATTATATTACTATAGTAAAACAGTTCTACTCTATGACAAACAAGAAAGAGTATATACTGCAAATATGCTTATATAATTCTTAGAGGACGGCACTACTAGCAGCTAACTATGCTACTATAGTTAAACAGAGTCGACTGTCTACTACTGTCGATATCTAAGATCGCACTTATTCTATAAGAGTGACACGCTCTCTTCTCTTCTGCAGGCTCAGATAGTTAATACTAGGAATACAGCCTTATTCGACAAAATTGCTCCTAAGCGAGGTCGCTGTAAATATAGCAATATCTAACTTTATATATGCAGCAGCAGTGTTTGTCTGCAATAAACGCTAGGCAGCAGTAGGCTAACTAATTACTTCTTATAACGAGGACTGTTTAGATGTCGACCTATCTTAAGTTAGCTGTATAAGTGTACAGATTCACCCTTCTATAAAGTGCTGGCGGTTCTCTAGCAAGAGACATAACGACCCTAAACACTGCGATAAGGAGGTTGTAAGATGCGCACCTAACTAGCAACAGACAAGCCTCTAGCGTAGAGACTACGTTTAAGTATAAGAATTTAAGCATAGAGATAATAGACGACAGTCTAGGACGGTGACGGACGGTAGAGTAGTAGCCTAGCTCTATCTAATACTTACAATTATCGACTATACCTGCTACGACAAAGATGGAAAATCATCATAGCGTATATTAGAGCATTCTCTGAGGTATTGCTGTTTAATAACAATAGACAGATCGACAACACTACTAGAATATTGAGTATACGTTAACGGGCCTAGAACGCAGCCCCTAAACGCTAGATATTGCAAGCTTTTAAGTTTTACGACCTAAGCACGATTATCTGCCTAGTGCACTTAGTACTAAGGGACCTGCCTAATTTAATAACTTATACTACTATGTCTTACTACGTTAACAACTATATTAACTGGGACGAATACAACTGCCTATACTTGCTGACATTTGACATCGATTTACTGCGCACGCTACGAGAGTATTAACAGAAGCGAACATGAAATAACTAAGGATAGCCCTTTATATATAATTTACAAATCTTAAAGTAAACGTTAATTGCTTGTGTTGAGTCTCCTTCCTGCATTAAAATTTTCGTTAATAGAGAGATATAGCGGAAGCTATGTCTTATGCCCTCGCTGCGTCTTACTTATTTATCCTCCTCGTCCTTATCTTCTATACCTAAATCTATCTCTCTATCCTTCTCTAGATTACTCTTACTCTCTCTAAAGCTCTCGACATTACTATCCTCTTAACTTATCTTAAGTCTGCTTCGTCTTTCTCCTTCTACTACGCCGTTCTATGCGTCAGCATTATAAAACTCGCAGGGATCTTCTGCTTTGACAGCTTAAGATCCTCGTTGACTAAGCTCTTGTACTCGTTAGGTTAGTCGCCTATGCAGCGTATAGAAACTGTGCTAATCTTAATCCTCTCCCTCCTTAACGACGCGGAAGTCTCGTCGCCTGCTAATGCTGACGCAGGCGTAATGCTGCGCAACAAATCTGACGAGTATAAAGGCCTAGTTAATAAGGATCTTGAGCTGTTAAAGCAGGAGATCTCTGCAGGTCGTTAGCTAGATGATTATATAAGCTAGACTAGAGTTGCGAAGACGCTGCGCAGCATGCGCCCTATCTCTATAAACAACGACTTATTAAGACACGAGCAGCAATAACGACTACCTATACTACGACGGTTCTCTAAGACGAACGACAGTACTCTACTGTTAACAACAGAATCCTAAATTGCTATATCTTTGTAATTATAATACTACTGCGATAAACACAGGAACGCTCGTCTAGAGACAGTATCTGCGACGCAATAACCTTAATAAGCGATGAATACGAGACACTATATGTAGAAGTTAAGAGAGAGATAAGAGAACGAGCTATATTATATTAGTCTCTGTAAATAATAACTGCAAAAGAGCACATTAGATAGATAGCAAGAGTAGTTGCGTTACGACAGAACAGCCTACTGTAAAGTACAGCGCCTAACAGTCGCCTACGTATAATTACGCACTTAGCAGTCTAATGTAATTATAATGCAACACGATAGATGCGCTCTAAGCAACGCAAAATGCGATATAACTATAATCCTAAGACTAGGCTGCGGAACAATGATAGATATGCTAAGGCTGTAGTCTATAGTGCTAGATAGTCTAACACTGTAAATAACGCTCCTTAACTGTTAACTATTCTAGTAGCTAGTGCACATAAACAGGATTAGATCTTTATACGAACGGACTAACTACTGTATATGCGCAACGACCTAGCAATAGAATACAAAGATATTAGTAGCCTTAACTATATACAGTTCATACAGACACTTAAGAGAGAGGTAGAGTTTAAGAATAAACGTAGTAGCATATACTACTATACGAAAATAGCAGATAGTTAGACTCGTATACGAATATCAACGGAAGCACGCTAGTATAGCGCACTGCAAGATACAGTTGCAACGAAACTCTATAGGGCTACATTTGTAATTAAACTATTAATATGATATGCGTCTTAAGAAAAACGTTTTAGGGGGTCCTTATAGGAAAATTGAGCTAAAGCCTGCGCTATGCTCTTTCCTTGATGCTACGGACATATTATATTATTAGGTGTACTAATAACGCTAGGAACACAGCTGTAATTTAAATAAATTAAGCTGAATAGACCTAATAAGGCAATAGATAAGCGCCTCTAAGACGTGCTGACAGGAATTAACTATAGGCAACACTAGAGGATAGTTGACGACAGTATATCTACTAATTATATAGCACGGCGGATGACCCCTTGCAAAACTGTATAGAGAGCGCAATAATTTAGGGGTATCTGCATGCCCTAATACACTCTTTAAGACATAACTAATTCTTTGCAGACTGAACGCGATTCTTTACTAGTATAAACCTGCGTACTACATAGAAAAACGCGTAATTATAGTAAAGAATACAAGAAACTAGCAGGTGCGCGGCAGCATGGCACTACCTCCTATAAAGAGGGCGCGGCTGCTTAGTTAGATATAAGAGAGCATAAAGGTCTGTATCGAAGATAGACACTAACACTAATAGTAAGACTAAGAATCGTAGAAATCGAGAACTATGTAAAGCGCAACTCTACTGTCTTTATTACGAGAGACTATACTATAATTAAACTTATAAGACTTAGCAACTTCTATATAGTCTCAAACCTACGAACCTAGAAGATATGCTAGTTCTAATAAAGGGACGCCTGCACCCTCGCGCACTAGTTAATCTATGGAGACTAGACATTAAGCCGGAATGAAAACGATTAGTTAACATAAATTAAAATAGAATACTGCTGCTACGCAGCATACCTCTTAAACATAGAAGAACGCACTGCGTTCTGTGCAATGTAAGCAAAGATACTATAATTACTAAAGTAGTTTACGTTAACTTATATGCATAAGCCTTTCTTCTACTATCTTATCTAGCAGACCTGTTTCATTAAATGCTATAGGGAACACAAAAACGCTAGACGAGAGAACTAGTGCAATCTGAATACGAAAGTACACTTAATAAGGCTTAGGTGATATTGTTATCGCAGTTGTTAACAAATAACAGGACGACGCTATATAGTACACCTGTTAATCTGTAGCTAGACGCTTATAGGAGTGTATTCGCACAGCTAATGCTAGACGTATAGTTAGAGGCTTGGAAAATAGCGCCTCTGCTAGTCTGCTCGTCTATAGCAACTACGCCTTGCAGGAGTGCAGCCCGCTAAGTAAGTATAGTCGCAGACTGTCTATAACTATAGCTAATAGTACTTGTTAGATGTTAGACATATGCAGCGACCTGCAGACGCATATAATGAGATAGGCACGCATAGAGGTTATAGCTGCATATGCTCTGAACTATCTCGAACTGCGAGTCCTTAAACTAAGTAAGCTGCTCTAGGATTTTGTCTACCTGCGCTAGGATTCTAGAAATGTAAGTTAATCTAGGACACGATAGCATTAGCTTACGGAGTAATAGCCTGCGTCGCTCTAGTTCCTAAATAGTGCAATTACGGCTATTATAGCGCAAGCGTTCTACAACAATAGAAAATAGAGTATTAGTGCTATAGCAGGGAACTAGGATAAGTTTTAGTTCCTAAGCGCTAATATAATGGCGCTTGTAGGCACAGTGTTATATAATGCTATTAAAGAGTACTACGACGACAGAATGAGGAAGACAATCTATTTCTACAGTTATACTGTAGAGAGTATGTTATAACAGCACTAAACAACGATAGCTAACATAGTATAGATAATTATAACGCTATCTGCGAGAAGTGGAAAAGGCTAAGCGAGATATGCTGTCTTCTTATTTAGGACGCTTTAAAATAACAAATAGCTATACACGCGAACTATATTGAAAACTCTAGATCTAACATTACTGTGCTAGACGACTATTACGACAACGACGTTAATGATATTCTTATAAAATATACAGATAATAAGCGGCAATGATATAATACATTAATAGAAGACTATAATTGCGCAGGGAAACGAGAAGATAACATTCTTACTGTAGATGAGTGCAGAACTAGTTATAGCAATAAGAAAGATATAGAGGCTAACGAGAGAGAGGCAAGATACCTAATATGATATAAGGGCAAAAGCTAACAGATAATAGGAAGAGACTAGAGTGCAACTGCGCGAATTATTAGGGGAAATATACGATATATTGCTTAGAGAGTTTCGTAGAGCTGACGACTTTACAGAAAGTGTGACACATAACGACGACGAGCAAGTATAGTTTTAGAATAAAGAGAAAGGTTGGAGCATTGTAACAGATAGCACGTAGGACAAGTTTGCTATGTTAGCAGAGGAATACACGATAGATAATTGCATTGTATACGCTCTAGCGCTAATAAAAGACGAATAGGAATTAGAGCTAGAAGACTGCGACGCTCTAGTGGAAAGATATGAAGAAGAGATAAACTGCTCTAACCTATATAGTACTGTGTAATAGTTAAATAGATAATGCAGGGCAAATTAGCAATTAATAGCTATATAATTGTGTTTCTGAAATGCATTAAGTCTGCTGTAGTTCCTAGAGTAATAACACTGTCTCGCACAGTTGCTAACTATGCAGAACTAGCTCGCATATAGTTGCAGATACGAGACTCTATCTCTAATAGCACCGGATTACGGACAGAGTAAGCCTAATAGCTGCAGCTATATTTGCACAGAGGACTTAGACTGCCTATAAAATATGCGCAACTGACGTAGTCTACTTCTTCTGCTCTTTACGGAGTATATAGAATGTTTAGTATGCTAAGTCTAACGACTAAGCATAGTTAAGCAATGTAGCTATACGGTGCTAAACAGTAGAGGATAGTAACTAGACTATTCTGACGTCGACCTGACGTTAGAAAAAAGTAACTAGGGCGACTTTGTTAAATTGTTATATCTGTTGAATTAACGGCAAATTGCGGCGACACTACTAACTAGACACTTTTTACTTTTTCTGACGTTCCTTTATTATTAGCCTAAATATAGAGAATTGTTTGACGACAAAGTAATGCACAGCGTCTACTAAGGCAACATTAGCGTTATTTAAGATAGCTAGCTTAGTAAGTGATGCAACGCTGAACTTGTTAGTTATTAACGCTGTAGACCTATTAGACACGATAGATAAAGACTGTCGCTGCGCCGTCTTAGATAGTGTTAGCGTTAGTATATTGCTTAGGTTCTCTGTCTTAACCTTAGCGCTATACTAACGCACCTTAGCTAGCATTATCGTCTAGATAGTTTCGGCTGCAGCCTTATAGAAGACTTTAGGTATTTGCGCATTTCGCAGCTGTGTACATTTAGCTACTGTAAGCTAGTTCTTTAACGTTAGTGAACGCAAGCTCTTTAGAAGCTATAATTAGCTCTTTTCTAATTAGATCTTCTTAAGTAGGTCCTTTTTCTTAACATAGCTTATAAGGTCCTCTATAAGTTTAACAACCTCTAAGGTCGTAATCCTATATCCTTCTCTTATATTCGTTTGTAATATGCTGTTAGAGCTTATTGTATTAGCCTTGCTCTTATACTACTCTAGTTGCTTTAGCAGCGCCTATTCTGTGTTACTGTTATCGTTGCTGTTACGTTTAGCTATAATAGCTTTGCGCCTAGAGTAGAAGACAGTTAGCAACTGTATATAATTGTTAGACTATTGCTAAAAGTGCGTGTTAATATATAGATATTGCTTAGGAGAGTACGCTTACTAACTATAGAGAGTTTAAGCGCAGTTGCAGGTTGTTAATATAGAAAGCGCGTTATTAACGTAAGAAGCGCGTTGTAGATTTAAGAAGCGTATTGCTATAATAGTAGTAATATAGCGAAACGTGTTAGTAGACAAAATAACGATAAAAAGGAATTACAGCGTAATATATAAAGAGCTTAGGCTTTAATGCGCAGAGCTTACAGAAAACATAATATTGTTATATAGCTAAAAAGGTTGTTAGTTACGTTGCGTTTATATGCACTAGGCAAATATGCTAGATGCAGGTAGGATAATAGGTAAGAGTAAGTGTAAAGTTAAGTAATAATAATGTTTTAACTTAAGAGCTGCTCTGCATAGTAGGCATGCTTTAGTCTAGCAGAACTTAATTATGCTAAACAGGTTACTTACTGCAGTCTAGTAACTGTTAAGATTTCCTAGGACGGTGCAGCACCGTCTCTTACTATCCTCTGCCTGCTATAGGCTCTACGCGCAGGGCATTAAGAGGATGCTGCATAGAGAGATATTAGTTTAGCTTTGTTAAGCTAGTGTGTATTAAACTATAGAGTAATTAGTTTATCCTATAGTTATCTAGAGTTAGAGTTAGAGCAGCTTTAAGCTTAATGTTATTTAGATGCAGTATAGTAGTCGTTGTCTTCGTTAGTCTAAGGCAGTGCAGTACTATCTCTTACTATCTCTTACTATCTCTCCTCTCTTACTGCTGCGAGTCCTGCGCGCAGGGCACTAGGAGGATATTGCGTAGAGAGTATTAGTCTAACTTTGTTAGGCTAGTATGCATTAAACTATAGAGTAATTAGTTTGTCCTGCAGTTGTCTGGAGTTAGAGTTAGAGCAGCTTTAAGCTTAATGTTATTTAGATATAGTGTAGTAGTCGTTGTCTTCGTTAGTCTAAGGCAGTGCAGTACTGTCCTTCGCTGTCTCTATCTGCTACTGCGAGTTCCTAGGCGCTAGGTATTAGAGAGTATGTCGCTTAGAGGTTATAAGTCTAGCTTCGTTAGGCTAGTAGGCATTAAATTACACATTTATTACTCTGTCTAGCTGTTATTTAAAGTTAGAGTCTAAGTACCTTTTAAGCATAATATTGCGTAGAAGTTGTGTAGAATCTAAGAGCCTTGTTAGTCTAGAGCAGTGCAGCACTATCTCTTGCTGTCTCTATCTGCTACTGCGAGTTCTAGGCGCTAGGTATTAGAGAGTATGTCGCTTAGAGATTATAAGTCTAGCTTTATTAGGCTAGAGAGCATTAAATCATATATTTGTTACTCTGTCTAGCCGTCGTTTAAAGTTAGAGTTAGAGTATATTTTAAGCATAATATTGCTTAGAAGTTATATAGGATCTAAGGGCCTTATTAGTTAGAAGTAGTGCAGCACTGTCGACTTTACAGTCTTTCTCTGCTATTATAACTCCTAGGCGCTGGATACCTAAGAGGATAGCGCGTAGAGAGCACGAGTCTAGCTTTGCTAGGCTAGTAGGCATCGAATTACACATTTGTTACTCTATCTAGCTGTTGTTTAAAGTTAGAGTCTAAGTACCTTTTAAGCATAATGTTGCGTAGAAGTTATATATAATCTAAGAGCCTTATTAGTTAGAAGCAGTGCAGCACTATCTCTTATAGTCCTCCTCTGCTATTATAACTTTCGAGCGCTAGATACTTAAGAGGATAGTGCGTAGAGGTTATAAGTTCAGCTTTATTAGGCTAGTAGGCATTAAACTATAGATTTATTGCTTTATCCTGCAACTGCTAGGAGCAGGCAATAGAGCGACTTTAAGCTTAGGCGTTACACTATAACTTAGATACTGCAGTCTTAGTAGCGATGTTATGTATATTAGGTTAGTTTATGCAGTTAGAGAGAGGCTAGCAACTGTGCGTTGTGAAGGGGAGCTTAGTAGTATTGTAACAGTTTAATTAGAGCTGGAACCTACGCAGATGTTATCTTAGAGGAATACGTTAGTATTATAAGAGACAAAGAATATTACATTATGCTATTTTTATACTGTGTGGCAGTAGAGGCGATGCGCGATGTTGAGAAAGCATTATCGCTTTGTTAAAAGAGAGGGATAGAGGTTTGCTATAGGAGACGTGCGCTAATAGAGCGTTAGTGTAGACTGCGTCTGTACGTACGCCTCGTAAGCACTATCTTACCTAGAAACTATAATAACCTAGTATTTTCTGCAACTTAACTTAAGGCATTAGGCGTCGTAACTGCTACGTATTGTATTTAACTCCTAGAATAATATTAATAAACTTATTAGAACTGTTAAGAGGATAGTCTTGCATGCGACTTAACTGTCTTTAACTGTTAACTCTTCTTTCTAGCTACTTACTTTGTCTATACACACTGCTGCGCTGTTTAAGTTTACTCTTACTTGCATAATGTAGTAACGAGCAGTACTATCGCTTAGCGTTTAATACTGAATACAAGAAGTCGTCTAGTATAACGTTAACGTGTTGTAAAGATATTTAGATTGTAATTAACTAAGCACGTGTTTTAAAGCGCCTCTAATATGCAATAACTACATCTGCATTTCTTGTAGCATAAATCTAGCGCTATTACTTAACCTGCAAGGGGCACGTAAAAGAGATACATAATCTCTCTTTCTTTGCCTAATTCTCTTCTACTCTATTTTCTGCGAGAGGTAAGGACTAAAGTTGTCTACGTTGTCTCTGCGTTTTCTACGCTATAGAAGCTTTTATTTCTAACCTTACATAGCCGACAGCCTGCGTGCAAGAACACTAATTAACCTATCTGCAGTTCTATATAAGTAGGCAGCTGCTTAAACTAGCTTCTCTGCTAAGGTTAGTAATATATCGTCTATATCGTCTCTGCTTTTTCTACGCTATAGAAGCTTTTATTCCTAACCTTACATAACTAACAGCCTGCGTGCAAGAATACTAATTAACCTATCTATAGTTCTGTATAAGCAGTTAGCTGCTTAACTTAGCCTCTCTACTAAGATTAGTAATATAGACCTTAATTTCGTGCTTAGTGTTACTTTTATCTCTAACGTCTATATAGCTAACAGCCTGCGTGCAAGAACACTAATTAACCTATCTGCAGTTCTGTATGAGCAGGCAGCTGCTTGAACTGGCCTCTCTGCTAAGGTTAGCAATATAGATCTCGATTTCGTGCTTAGTGTTACTTTTATCTCTAACGTCTATATAGCTGACAGCCTGCGTGCAAGAACACTAATTAACCTATCTATAGTTCTGTATAAGCAGGCAGCTGCTTGAACTAGCCTCTCTGCTAAGGTTAGCAATATATTGTCTATATCGTCTCTGCTTTTCCTACGCTATAGAAGCTTTTATTCCTAACCTTATATAACTGACAGCCTGCGTGCAAGAACACTAATTAACCTGTCTGCAGTACTATATAAGCAGGCAGATGCTTAATCTAGCCTCTCTGCTGAAGGTTAGCATTATAGACCTTAATTTCGTGCCTAGTGTTACTTTTAATGCTATAGGAAACGTAGAGCTAACGGGCGATTTGCTAGGTAACGCAGACTGCGTTAATAATAACAACAACAATATTGCACTTACTCTATAATTTAGCCTAACTGCTCTACTTAACCTGCAATTACTTGCATTAAAACGCTCTGCATTATCTAGTAGCGACCTTAACTGCGGGCGTACTAATCTTACTATTGCTAGCTAAATCTTACTCGTTGAGCAGTTGCACAACGTCTAGGAGCACACAGCTTTACTAGCGAAGCGAATTAAGACTAACGAGAACCGCAAAAAGTCTACGCATTGCTAAGGATTTAATAGTAGCAGCAGTCTTAAGTTATAAAAGATAAGTAGTTAAGCACTCTCGCAGATAGGACTGTTAATTAACTTAATAATAAGTAAATACTCTACTTCTAATGCATAATAACTAGTCTGACGCGGATTTAGGCGATAATGATAATGTTTAGTTAGTTAGAGACAATATAGAGGAGCTTATATATGTTAGTAAAGTTAAGCACACCTACGTCTAGGCTTATACTGTTTCTTATTCTAACCTAAAGAAGTACCTTAGCAACAGTAGTTAGCAAGGCTGAATTAAGGTCTTATTCTGTTGAGCTAGAAATAATTATAACAATCTTAATATTATAGTCACTAATTCTACTAGCAGAGAATTCGGTAGAGTCGACATAAAGTCGTTAACTAGATTGTGTCTATTAATAGATAGAGCGAAGGCTAATAAACTGATATAGATAGCTTAGACTAATATTTAACAAAAATAAGCTGGCGAGGGTCCTCTAGGCTTACTCTTCTTAGAGCTTATTAGCATGACGCTCTAGTTATACTGTAAGCGGAAGTAGGCCTATAATATTAGCAAGTTCTATAAGGGCAAGAACATTCAGCTGCTATAACCTATTTTTGAGCTCTAGCGCTATAACTACTATAACCTATAAGATAGCAACTCTCTTATACAGATCTAAGCAATAGATCCTAGCTTTTAGACTGATTAGTTTACCTAGTAAGAGCTAACACCTAGAGAACTAGGCAGTATCTACGTCTTGCGAAGCGTTAATAAGATCTAGGCTGACGTTGCTAACGTTTTCAATATAGTTGTTAGTAAATTAGATAAAGTACCTACGCAAGAGCTATCTAGTTATATTAAGATAGAGCTATATCTGCATTAGAAGCAAGCCCTCTATTTTATGTGGGATAAGAAGCAGGACTATAGCGCAGAAGAGCACGACTAGTGCAAGGACACTCTCTAAGCGCTAAGGCTTCGCGATAATAGTTATAAGTTCTATCGTCTCGTTATTACTGGCAAGGATACGCACTATAAGCAGATAATAAAGAAAGCATATATTATGTTACTAGAAAGAGCTTTATTGATATTATTTATAATATAAGCATTATTCTATTACTGTGCTAGTCCTGCGTTTTACACAGCTAGCTACTGTTAAGCACTGTCGAGCACTATTAAGAACTATCTCTGTTAGTGCGCTGAACCTTAGGGGAGCGCTTCTAAATTTATAGGAATAGGCTTAAATTGCTGCTAGTCTACGCGCAGATTCACGACCTTAGATCCTGTACTCTGTAGTCTATCCTGCGAAATTATTTTTATACTCTGCTTGCTTAGGCCTTAACTATAGTCTCCTAGCTAACTAAGTTAATACTCTTAGAATATGAATTAGTCTAGTGTGTTCTGTCTATCTTATAGCTCTATAATAACGACGTGCGTAGCTTCTGTTAGTATAGTTACCTCTATAAATGCTATTAAAGCGACTATAATCTAAGGTCTAACTAGATCTCTCTATTTAGCAGGCTTGCAGTTAATATCTTGCTATGTTATACCTCTCAGCATAACTAAGACGTTCTTATTATAGAACTTCTTTCTTAAGCCTAACTGCGTTACTGCCTGCACGACTAGTTTATACGACAATATAAGGGTGTTAGAATAGATTTTCTTTAGCAGTAGTAGCGTTCTAGCTACTTTCCTGTCCTCTTTAGTAGCAGAGCTCTAGGTTTAGTGTCGTAGCTATAAGGTACTAAGAGTCTTATATATACTCTTAATGTATTTGAACTCTGCGCTCGCTTTAAGCAAGATGTCTAGGTTTGCTGTGTAGCAGTTTTCGTTGCCTAGATAGTTAAATATATTCTCTGCGCTTTTCGCTGTTACGCGAATAACATAGCAGCTAATCGCCTTAAATTAGGCTGCCCTTAATTTAGTAGGCGAAAGATAGGCTGCAATTGCTTTAGTTCTAGAGCGTTTAAAGATTTATTTTAAGCTAATTGCTACAGGTCTAAGGCCTTCTTGCAAGAAGACCTATCTGCACTGTTGCTTAGCGTCTTCTACTATGCTAAGGAACCTTAGTAGTTTGCAGCTTTAGAAGGAAGTGAAGAACTTGCTCTTAATAATAGATATTAGATTAGCCTATTAGTTGCTTATCTTTAATGTCCTTTTCTACGCGAACCTTAGCGTATCCTTTGCTCCTTTCGCAGTTAGTTCCTTATACTATCTAATGCCTTAAATTAGTCTGCGCTGCACCTTATATTAGCGACTACGTCGCGCTATTGCCTATTTATTACCAGGCCGTTAATGTCTGAAGTTTGAGAATGCTAGAGAGATAAGGTCTTTGCAGTTAACGCGTAGACTCTATTATACGTCTTGTAGATATGTTTGCCTATCACTTTGTCTACTGCGCTGCTGCGTTTTAGACAGAGCCTATGCTTTCTATTAGTATTCTTAGTTATACTTTCGAAGATCCTTGTAAAACTTAGCTATAATTATGCTCTCTAACTTACAATTGTAGAATTCATCAAATATAGTCTGCCTCTATATAGTGACATAACTAGGAAGTAGTATCGCATTTGTTTCTACCTAAAGGATGCCTTTGCGCGTAATTGTTTGCTATGCTGTAACGCTTATAGTGTTGTTAGCTCTAAATATATGCCTATCTACCTTTCTAAAGCTGCAGACTAACGCAAACTGTGCTGCTAACAGTGCTAGACAGTGCTTCGTAGCCTTAGAGTGCATAGCAGGCATATTTGCCTCTGCTATTGTCTAGTAAACTGTTTCTACGTGCTCTAGGATCTTTAGTATAAAGGTCTGTAGTCTAACTAACTTATTAACAGCGGCGAGCTTATTAGCGAGAGCGGTAGCAGTATTAGTTTGCATCTCTACTACCTCCTTATTCGTTAGTATGCCTATGTTCTCTAGAGCGGAGTTACTAAAGATGCAGAACCTTACGACTAGCAGATTGCTTAGGTCGCATAATATAGAGTTTACAGAATCTATTGCAACTACCTCGTTCTTCTAGGCATTAGCTGCACGCTCTAACTAGTCATTATTGTAGCTGCTTATTAAGGTCTAGCGTTAAAGGATAAGACTCTTCTGCTTAGGTATTTTGCACTTCTGTCTAGTTCTTAAAGTGAACGTGTTCTATAATAGCTAAAAGCACTATCGCTCGCGTCGCTAGTTATGCCTATAACGCTGGCAAAGATCCTACTGTTATTAGATAACAACTCTTTAAAGTAGAGGATATATGCGCCTGTAAGCTAGTATAGGGTAGAGTCGTAATAACCCTCTTAACGTGCTAGTAGCTTTATTATGCGCTTGTTCTAGAGGTTATTAATTGAAACGCTAAAGAATACTGCAGCTAAAGTCTACTCTTCTAGAGTGCAGTGTTCTATTGCTGTCTCTACTCTTGCAGAGAGACTGTCTCTCATTCTAGTTTGTTTGTTAGCAGGGTGAATAGTAGTTAACTATCTTCTACAGTAGACGTACTTGGCATTTAATAAGGCTTTAAGCCTTTTCTTTTGTTCTCTGGCAAGGTCCTTTGCTGTCGTTGCCTCCTCGTCCTCTAAGTTATCCTTAGAGTTAATATCTAAGCTGCTGTCTAAGCGGTAGTTATCGCTGTCTAGCAGGCTATCTAACTTAGCCTCGCGCTTCTAGGCTTCTTTCTTCCTCTTCTCTTTTTTAGTTTTAGCTAACTCTTCTTCTTCGCTTGCTTTTCTAAGCTACGCTTCTGATTCTAACCTCTATCTTTTAATTAATTAAGCGCAGGCCTTTATCCTCGTCTTTCTAGTAGCAGTGTCGCTGTTACTGTTAGAGTAATATAGGCTGCTGCGATTCTTATTTCTTCTTTCTCTTACGTTTGCATCTACCTGCTTTAATGCGTCCGCTTCGCGGACCTTAAGGTGCTTCTTAGAGTATTTATCTAGTAGAATAAGAAATTATTAGACTCTCTTCTTAGATAGTAAGGGCTGTTTAGGTAGTTTGTTAGGATAGAATTGTACTGCATATAAATGTTAGTAGAGTATATATTAGTTTAAGTTTTTCTATTCTACCTGCACTAGGAATACTTAGTGATTTTATTATCTAGCATAATAGCATTACTTCTTTAAGCTTCCTTAATTTAATGTGCGAGTTAATAGTATTTAGCAAATTATTATTATCCTTAATAGGCGTTACTGTTAACGTGTCTATTACTAGAGATGTGCCTGCTTTGTATAAATCAGAGAGCTTGCACGCTGAAAAAAAAAATTATAGGGACATTATACTTAATGCGCTAGATTCTAATGTTAAAGTCTTTACTTCTCTACCTATGTCTAACGATCTATTGTTATCAGCCCTATTAAGGGTACTGCTTAGTAGATAGAGATCAGACTAACTACGTTCGCGTTAGCTAGTAAAAACAGCCTAGTGAGTGATGCAAAGCCTTATTTATCAGCTATTAATGCTGTAGACGTATTAGATACGACAGACAAAGACTGTAGTTACGCTGTCTTAGATAGTGTTAGCGTTAGCATATTATAAGGATCCTTAGTCTTAACTTTATTGCTAAAGTGCTGCAATTTAGTTACTATTATATAACGGATAATTGCGGCTGCTGCTTTGCGAAAGACTAGAGGAGTTTGCGCATCTTATAGTTATAGACAGGTTGCTACTACTAGCTAAATATTTGAAAACCGCGTACACAGACTTATCTAATGTTTAAGTTAGAAGTTTTAGTCTTAAATCTTCTTTTCTTAAACCCTAGCTTAAGATATGTCTAGCAAACTCCTCTACTAGATCGTGAACGCTAAGGTTTAAGAGACTATGCCTTGCCTCTAATTCTCTTATAAGATGCTGTTAGTCTCTGCTGCCTAAGATTCAATATTGTGCTTAGCACCTTATAGTGGTGGCAGCTATACTATAAACTATGTTATCCTCTTAGGTTACTTAGCCTATCTTAAGCTTAGCCTTGCAGTGGTAAGCAGGCAGAGGCAGTGTTATAAGTATAGATAGCTGCTATAGACACGCAGTTAGGTATAGATGTTGCTTAGAAAAGTGCGCGTATACGCAGGACAGTTATAGCAAGAAGGTTATAGAAAGCAATTAAATTAAAGAAACTTTAGCGTAAGTATAGATAGGTAGTAGGTTAAGGTTAAGGCGAAGTTATGCAAATACACAATATTTTAACTTAAGAGCTGCTCTGCATAGCGGGCATGCCTTAGTCTAGCAGAACTTAATTATGTTAAACGGGCTGATTGCTGCAGCCTAGTAGCTATCTATATTTTCTAGAACAGTACAGCACCGTCTCTTACTATCCTCTGCCTGCTACAGGCTCTGCGTGCAGAGCACTAAGAGGATGCTGCGTAGAGGGGTATTAGTCTAACTTTCTTAGGCTAGCGTGCATTAAACTATAGAGTAATTAGTTTGTTCTGCAGTTATCTAAAGTTAAGGTCAGAGCAGCTTTAAGCACAATGTTATTTAGATGTAGTATAGTAGTCGTTGTCTTCGTTAGTCTAGAGCAGTATAATACTGTCTCTTACTGTCTCTCTCTACTACTACGAGCCCTGCGCGCAGGACACTAGGAGGATGTTGCGTAGAGAGTATTAGTCTAACTTTATTAGGCTAGTGTGCATTAAACTATAGAGTAATTACTTTATCCTGCAGTTATCTAAAGTTAGGTTTAGAGCAGCTTTAAGCACAATGTTATTTAGATATAGTGTAGTAGTTGTTATCTTTGTTAGTCTAGAGCAGTATAGCACTATCTCTCGCTATCTCTATCTTTCTAGGCGCTAGGTGTTAGAGAATATGTCGCTTAGAGTCTATAAGTCTAGCTTTATTAGGCTAGTAGGCATTGAATTACATATTTATTACTCTGTCTAGCTGTCGTTTAAAGTTAGAGTTAGAGTATGTTTTAAGTATAATATTGCGTAGAAGTTGTGTAGGATCTAAGAGCCTCGTTAGTCTAGGGCAGTGCAGCACTATCTCTTATAGTTCTCCTCTGCTATTATAACTCCTGAGCGCTAGGTACTTAAGAGGACAGTGCGTAGAGGTTATGAGTCTAGCTTTGTTAGGCTAGTAGGCATTAAATTATATATTTATTACTCTGTCTAGCTATTATTTAAAGTCAGAGTTAGAGTACCTTTTAAGCATAATATTGCGTAGAAGTTGTGTGTAATCTAAGAGCCTTGCTAGTCTAGAGCAGTGCAGCACTATCCCTTACAGTCCTCCTCTGCTATTATAACTCCTAGGCGCTAGGTACCTAAGAGGATAGTGCGTAGAAGTTATAAGTCTAGCTTTGCTAGGCTAGTAGGCATTAAATTACACATTTGTTGCTCTGTCTAGCTATTATTTAAAGTTAGAGTTAGAGTACCTTTCGAGCATAATGTTGCGTAGAAGTTGTGTGTAATCTAAGAGCCTTACTAGTTAGAAGCGGTGCAGCACTATCTCTTACAGTCCTCTTCTACTATCATAACTTCTAGGCGCTAAATATCTAAGAGAACAGCGCGTAGAGAGCATTTCTTTAGCTTTGCTAGGCTAGTTAAGTAGGGTAGATTATAGGTATAGTAAGCACTAAACTATAGTAAAGCTCTTAGTAGCAACTCTAATAAAATAACATATTCTAGATTACTACTAAGCTCTAGCAAAATTCCTATCTGCCTTCGCTAAACGAGAACAGTAAAGAGGTAACTTAGATATGTTTAAAACCTTTTCTAAAACTAGATAAGATATCTTATAGCACTAAATATATCTAGGTTTCTCTATAAACTTTTCAGTACGCTCTTAGAGACTATTCAGCTGCTATCTAGAGTTAGAGTTAGAGTAACCTTAACTATAATGTTACTTACGTCGACAGTAGAAGTTATTATCTTTGTTAGTCTAAGGCAGTGCAGCACTGTCTCTTACTATCCTCCTTTACTACTAGTATAAGTCCTAGTTGCTGAGTATTAGAGAGGATGTAGAGTTGCAGGTCTATCTGCAAGTAGCCTAATAATTAGAGAGAAGAAAGGAGGGAGGAAAATAAGTAAGATTTATATGCCCGCTGGCACTAGCACAGAGCTGCTAAGAGGCAAGCGAAAAAAAAATTAACAGCAGAGCAAGTATCTCTTTGCGCTTCTTCTTACTGCGAATATACTGCTACCTAGAGAGCTAGATTACTGCAACTACTACGTTGAAGAAGCTAGTAAGCCTACTCTAAGAGCAGCTAATTAGAGCAGGACCTATACGCAGAGATAAGAATTACGTAACATTAAATCGCACTATATTGCGCCCTCCGTTTGACCTATAGCAGCAAAAGTGATGCTTAGTATCTAGGAACTCAGTCGCTTAACTAGACCTAGGAGAGAGAGTAAGGTAGGTATATAGAATAGAAGAGAGTTATAGAGTCTTTAGCAGCGTAGGATGACAGTAGGCGACTGTCTGCGACTGTTAGCTACTAGAGCTAAGCAGGAACTAGTAACATAGTAGAATGAACTTATTATACACAGCTGTTAACCTACGTAAGAACATCGTAAATAACAACTCTAACGCTATTTACTTATTTATAAAATAATACCTCTTCTGCATAATATAGTTTCTCTCTATTCTGCGCATAGATCGCTTCTGTACGATATGCAGCTTCTAGCCTAAAACCTATGCAGGGCTTGCTAAACACACAGCTAGATGCTATTCCTAACATCTTGCGCAATAGAGTCTGAAACCGTCTAAGAATGTTTATAAAATACTCTAGTTAAATAAAACGTACACGTTATTAAGCAACGAGTATAATACTGCTTAAGATAGGAAGGTGCATGTATATGCAGCAGACAGCTTAAGCTCTACTGTAACAGTATATAATTACATTAAGAAGAATAAAAATACAGATTTAGCAATAGCTAATAGCATTTTAGATGCACTAGATATGTGCGCAAAGGACGACCTTATTAGATAAAAGAGCCTATTGTTAACATCTACGCAGACGTAAGAAGTGCTGTTTTAGATATATAATAGGCAATTAGCAGGGAAACTAGCAATAGCAGAGTCTGTAACTGCAAAAGAGTATGTAATACTTCCTCTAACATAATCTAGACTAAGTTTACTAGCTCTAATTACGTCGACACCTTTAGTTTAGACTTTGCTTTTTCGTTTGCTACATAGCTGCAACAGATTAAATGCACGCTAGAAGATATTAATAGCTTCTTTGCAGACGCACGATTATATAACTTACACACGAGATTACTATTTCAATTAGGCTGCTAATAGCAAGAGGCAATGTTAGCAATGCAGTCTAGTATATAAGATAATATTTGGATATAGGAGGACATTGCTAAGACGTCTAGTCTTTCTAGACTTAAGGCTGACTAACATTTTTTCGTATATTAGAACATCTTGTTGCTAATTGCGTTTATAATTAGCTATTGCCTATTTGCAGATGAATTAGTATACGCTCTAAGCTAATTCTTCTTAGGCAATACAGACTATCCTGTTCGCGTTTATTATAAATTATATTCTAGAGACTAGTAGTAGAATATATAACAAAGCCTACTAGATAGAGCAACAGTTGTGCTGATTATTATATTAGTTAACAAAACATAACTCTTACTTATATTAGGAGATGTAGCAGCATAGCTAGTCTACGTTACAATTAGGAATCTGCTCCTGCAAAGCCTAACGTTAGAGATTAACACCTAGTACTCTTCTAGCTAGGTTTATTCCTATAACTAAGATTTATAATCCTCTTCTTAAGAGTTAAGTATATTACTATTATATAGGTAAGCTTCTGTTACGTAAGTTTAAGTACTACTATATTAGCCTGCATAGTAGAACACTGTTGCTTACTGTCTAATACAGCACTAGAAAACGCAGCTAAGTCTAGAATACTACTTGCATGCGCAGACAGACGAATAAGGCAGTGTTATCTAACTATTTGCGTAATATTAGCTAACTACGAAGAATAAGTACTCTTAACTAGTATAAAGAAAAATTGCTATTGCATGCGTTGTACCGTTGCACCTAACGACAGAGAGGATTTATGTAGATCTTACCTATAGAGAACAGAGTAATTTACTTAGCTATAATAAGAGAGATGTCTTAATAAAGGATATAACGACTTTGTATATCTAGTTAATTATTTTAGGTAGAAGCACTATAACTTTAATATTTACGTGTCTTTAGCAACGGATACATTATACTTGCTGCTTAAAGGTTTAGTAATAAAGATGCTAGACTTTATGCAAGATATATTAGACAACATCTATTCTTAGTAGCAGAAAGACCTAGGATAACAGTACTATACTAGTAACGCAAGAATCTAGTAGTACTTAGTTAAACGAGCGCTTCTGTTAGGTAATGCATAGTACTAGCCTAAAGCGTTTTAATAATAAGAGAGCATTTATAGAAGTCTCCTAATAGACTAGCACAGAGCAAAAGGTAATTATATAACAGCTTATAGCTGTTGTATCTCTGTTGTTTATATCGAAGGCGCCTTTTACGCTGTATTTTATTTATGTAGTATACGACCTAGTTACACTAGCGTAATATAAGAGTTACAACAAGAATACCTTAGCCTATATTTAAGGAGCACTAGAGAGGATAAATGTATTTAAGGAGAAATTTTAAGTGTATTAGCAAACGCTAGAGAAAGAGAAGAACTTTAATTATTCTAAGTAGCACGCGTTAATACATATCATATAAGACATATGCATGTATAGAGCTTTAGATAGTATATGCACTAGAGCAAACAGCGAAGCATATTATATTACTATAGTAAAATAGTTCTACTCTATAATAAATAAGAAAGAGTATATACTGCAAATATGCTTGCATAATTCTTAGAGGATAGCACTACTAGCAGCTGACTATGCTACTATAGTTAAACAGAGTTAACTATTTACTACTGTTAATATCTAAGATTGCACTTATTCTACGAGAGTAACACGCTCTCTTCTCTTCTGCAGGCTTAGATGGTTAATACTAGGAATACAGCCTTATTCGATAAAATTACCTCTAAGCGAGGTACGCTGCAAACATAGCAATATCTAACTTTATACATGCAGCAGTAGTGTTTGTCTGCAATAAACGCTAAGCAGTAGTAGGCTAACTAATTACTTCTTATAATAAGGACCGTTTAGATGTCGACCTATCTTAAGTTAGCTGTATAAGTGTACAGATTCACTCTTCTATAAAGTGCTAGCAGTCCTCTAGCAAGAGACACAACGACCCTAAACACTGCAATAAGGAGGTTATAAGATACGTACCTAACTAGCAATAGATAGGCCTCTAGCGTAGAGACTACGTTTAGGTACAAGAATTTAAGCATAGAGATAATAGACGATAGTCTAGGACAGTAACAGACAGTAGAGTAGTAGCCTAGCTCTACCTAATACTTATAATTATTAACTATACCTGCTACGATAAAGATAGAAAACACATAGCGTATATTAGGGCATTCTCTAAGGTATTACTGTTTAATAATAATAGACAGATTAATAATACTACTAGAATGTTAAGTATACGTTAACAGGCCTAAAACGCAGCTCCTAAACGCTAGATATTGCAAGCTTTTAAGTTTTACAACCTAAGCACGATTATCCGCCTAGTGCACTTAGTACTAAGAGACCTGCCTAATTTAATAACTTATACTACTATGTCTTACTACGTTAACAACTATATTAACTGAGATGAATATAACTGCCTATACTTGCTAATATTTAATATTAATTTACTGCGCACGCTATAAGAGTATTAACAGAAGCAAACACGAAATAACTAAGGATAGCTCTTTATATATAATTTACAAATCTTAAAGTAAACGTTAATTGCTTATGTTAAGTCTTCTTCCTGCATTGAAATTTTCGTTAATAGAGAGATATAGCGGAAGCTATGTCTTATGCTCTTGCTGCGTCTTACTTATTTATCCTCCTTATTCTTATCTCTTATACCTAAATCTATCTCTCTATCCTCCTCTAGATTACTCTTACTCTCTCTAAAGCTCTTAACATTACTATCCTCTTAACTTATCTTAAGTCCGCTTCGTCCATTCTCCTCCTGCTACGCCGTTCTATGCGTTAGCATTATAAAACCTGCAGAGATCTCCTGCTTTAACAGCTCGAGATCCTCGTTAACTAAGCTCTTGTACTTATTAGGTTAGTCGCCTATGCAGCATATAGAAACTATGCTAATCTTAATTCTCTCTCTTCTTAATAACGCAGAAGTCTTATCGCCTGCTAATGCTAACGCAGGCGTAATGCTGCGCAATAAATCTAACGAGTATAAAGGCCTAGTTAATAAGGATCTTAAGCTATTGAAGCAGAAGATCTCTGCAGGTCGTTAGCTAGATAATTATATAAGCTAGACTAGAGTTGCGAAGATGCTGCGCGGCATGCGCTCTATCTCTATAAATAATAACTTATTAAGACATAAGCAGCAATAACGACTACCTATATTACGATAGTTCTCTAAGACGAACGATAGTACTCTACTATTAACGACAGAATCCTAAATTGCTATATCTTTGCAATTATGACACTACTACGATAAACATAGGAACGCTTATCTAGAGACAGCATCTGCAACGCGATAACCTTAATAAGCGATAAATACAAGACACTATATGCAGAAGTTAAGAGAGAGATAAGAGAATAAGCTATATTATATTAGTCTCTGCAAATAACGACTGCAAAAGAGCATATTAGATAGATAGCGAGAGTGGTTGCGTTACGATAGAATAGCCTGCTGCAAAGTATAGCGCCTAACAGTTGCCTACGTACAATTACGCACTTAGTAGTCTAATATAATTATAATGCAATATGACGGATACGCTCTAAGCGACGCAAAATGCGATGTAACTATAATCCTAAGACTAAGCTGCAGAATAATAATAGATATGCTAAGGCTATAGTCTATAGTACTAAATAGTCTAATACTGTAAACAACGCTCCTTAACTGTTAACTATTCTAGTAGCTAGTGCATACGAACAGGATCAGATCCTTATATAAATAGACTAACTACTGTATGTGCGCAACGACCTAGCAATAGAATATAAAGATATTAGTAGCCTTAACTATACACAGTTTATACAGACACTTAAGAGAGAGGTAGAGTTTAAGGATAAACGCAGTAGCATATACTACTATACGAAAACAGCAGATAGTTAGACTTATATACGAATATTAACAGAAGCACGCTAGCATAGCGCACTATAAGATATAGTTGTAATGAAACTCTATAGGGCTACATTTGTAATTAAACTATTAATATGATATATGTCTTAAGAAAAACGTTTTAGAGGGTTCTTATAGGAAAATTAAGCTAAAGCCTGCGCTGTGCTCTTTCCTTGATGCTACAGACATATTATATCGTTAGGTGTACTAATAACGCTAAGAATATAGCTGTAATTTAAATAAATTAAGCTAAATAGACCTAATAAGGCAATAGATAAGCGCTCCTAAGACGTGCTAATAGGAATTAACTGTAGGCAACACTAGAGGATAGTTAACAACAGTATATCTACTAATTATACAGCATAGCAGATAACCTCTTGCAAAACTATATAGAGAGCGCAATAATTTAGGAGTATCTGCATGCTCTAATACACTCTTTAAGACATAACTAATCCTTTGCAGACTGAACGCGATTCTTTACTAGTATAAACCTGCGTACTACACAGAAAAACGCGTAATTATAGTAAAGAATATAAGAAACTAGCAGGTGCGCGGCAGCATAGCACTACCTCCTATAAAGAGAGCGCAGCTGCTTAGTTAGACATAAGAGAGCGTAAAGGTCTGTATTAAAGACAGATACTAACACTAATAGTAAGACTAAGAATCGTAGAAAATTGAGAACTATGCAAAGCGTAACTCTACTATCTTTATTACGAGAGACTATACTACAATTAAACTTATAAGACTTAGCAACTTCTATATAGTCTTAAACCTACGAACCTAGAAGATATACTAGTTCTAATAAAGAGACGCCTGCACCCTCGCGCACTAGTCAATCTATAGAGACTAGACATTAAGCTAGAATAAAAACGATTAGTTAATATAAACTAAAATAGAACACTGCTGCTACGCAGCATACCTCTTAAATATAGAAGAACGCACTGCGTTCTGTGCAATATAAGCAAAGATACTATAATTACTAAAGTAGTTTATGTTAACTTACATGCATAAGCCTTCCTTCTACTGTCTTATCTAGCAGACCTGTTTTATTAAATGCTATAGAGAACACAAAAACGCTAGATGAGAGAACTAGTGCAACCTAAACACAAAAGTACACTTAATAAGGCTTAGGTAATATTGTTATTGCAGTTATTAACAAACAACGGGATGACGCTATATAATACACCTGTTAATCTGTAGCTAGACGCTTACAGAAGTGTATTCGCATAGCTAATACTAGACGCATAGTTAGAGGCTTAGAAAACAGCGCTTCTGCTAGTCTGCTTATCTATAGCGACTACGCTCTGCAGGAGTGCAGCCTGCTAAGTAAGTATAGTTGCAGACTATCTACAACTATAGCTAACAGTACTTATTAGATGTTAGATATGTGTACGCAACCTGCAGACGCATATAATAAGATAAGCACGCATAGAAGTTATAGCTATATATGCTCTAAACTATCTTGAACTGCAAGTCCTTAAACTAAGTAAGCTGCTCTAGGATTTTGTCTACCTGCGCTAGGATCCTAGAAATGTAAGTTAATCTAGAATACGATAGCATTAGCTTATAGAGTAATAGCCCGCGTTGCTCTAGTTCCTAAATAGTGCAATTGCGGCTATTATAGCGCGAGCGTTCTATAATAATAGAAAATAGAGTATTAGTGCTATAGCAGGGAACTAGGATAAGTTTTAGTTCTTAAGCGCTAACATGATAGCGCTTATAGGCATAGTGTTATATAATGCTATCAAAGAGTACTATAATAATAGAACGAGGAAGACAATTTATTTCTATAGTTATACTGTAGAGGGTATGTTACAATAGCACTAAACAATAATAGCTAATATAGTATAGATAATTATAACGCTATCTGCAAGAAGTAGAAAAGGCTGAGTAAGATATACTGTCTTCTTATTTAGGACGCTTTAAAATAATAAATAGCTATACACGCGAACTACATTGAAAACTCTAGATCTAACATTACTATGCTAGATAACTATCACGACAACGACGTTGATAACATTCTTATAAAATATATAGATAATAAGCGGCAACGATATAATACATTAATAGAAGACTATAATCGCGCAGGGAAATGAGAAGATAACATCTTTACTGTAGATAAGTGCAGAACTAGTTATAGCAATAAGGAAGATATAGAGGCTAACGAGAGAGAGGCAAGATGCCTAATATAATATAAGAGCAAAAGCTAACAGATAACAGGAAGAGACTAGAGTGCAACTGCGCGAATTATTAGGGGAAATACACGATATATTGCTTAGAGAGTTTCGTGGAGCTAACGACTTTATAGAAAGTATAATATATAACGACGACGAGCAAGTATAGTTTTAGAATAAAGGGAAAGGTTAGAGCATTATGACGGACAGCACGTAGGACAAGTTTACTATATTAGCAGAGAAATATATGATAGATAATTGTATTATACACGCCTTAGCGCTGACGAAAGACGAATAGGAATTAGAGCTAGAAGACTGCGACGCTCTAGTAGAAAGATACGAAGAAGAGATAAACTGCTCTAACCTATATAGTACTGTGTAATAGTTGAATAGATAATGCAGAGCAAATTAGCAATTAATAGCTATATAATTATGTTTCTGAAATGCATTAAGTCTACTGTAGTTCCTAGAGTGACGACACTGTCTTATATAGTTGCTAACTGTGCAGAACTAGCTCGCACGTAGTTACAGATACAAGACTCTATCTCTAATAGCACTAGATTACAGACAGAGTAAGCCTAATAGCTGCAGCTATATTTGCACAGAGGACTTAGACTACTTATAAAACATGCGCAACTAACGTAGTCTACCTCTTCTGCTCTTTACAGAGTATATAGAATGTTTAGTATGCTAAGTCTAACGACTAAGCACAGTTAAGCAATGTAGCTACACGGTGCTAAACAGTAGAGAATAGTAACTAGACTGTTCTAACGTTAACCTAACGTTAGAAAAAAGTGACTAGAGCAACTTTGTTAAATCGTTATATCTGTTAAATTGACGGCGAATTGCAGCGACACTACTAACTAGACACTTTTTACTTTTTCTAACGCAGCATAGGCGCTAGCTACTTTCTCTATATAATTAAGAAGTTTAGAATATAAATACGTCTCTACTATAATAAATAACTATAATAACTATTATATTACTAAAATATTACTTCTACTATAAAGAAAAAATTGCTAACTAAGACTTATATATACTTATATACTATAAACTTAACTATAACTTAAATATTTATAACTATAACTTAACTTATACTTATTCTAGCTAGAAAGTTTAGGTATAGATTAAGTTAATTTAGAGTTTATATTATATAATACTTAACTATAACCTAATCTATACCTATTTGCTACTCTGCTTAATACTATAGTTAAGTCTTTTTACGCTACTTCTTAGCTTATACTTTTTAGAGTTTTTTTTCTATTTTCTCTTACTTATAGACTACTTCTTAAGCTTAAGCTTTATAGAACTTATAAGAGAACTAGAAGATAGTACTACTATAATACTTCTAGTGCTATTAAAAGTTAAAGGCTTTACTTTTACTCTTATACTTTTACTTATATAAAAGAGTAGTTCTTAGTTACTTATTCTTATAATAGAGTAGCTTATTTTAAACTTAAAGGTAGTAAAGTAGAATACTAAGCTTTCTTACTCTATTCTAAGCTTTATTCTTAGTAGCATCTTATACTAATTACTATAGCTAATTCTAATTACTTAGAGAGAGATAGAATAGCTTACTAGAGTTCTTATTAGATATTATTCTAAATCTATTAAGAATAACTCTTAGATTAGTTAGCTATATACTAGTAGCTTTAAAGGTCTTTAAGATAGTATTTTCTTTAAAGAATAAGCTCTAAGCTTACTAGAAAAGAGAGAAAAAGTCTTCTTTCTTAATAGAGATAAAGCTCTAAGTATTATAAAGATACTAAATAAGCTTATTAGAGTAGCTTAATAAAAGTAGCTTAAATATTACTATATCTAGTAGTTATAGTATATAAGTTAAATAAGAAAGAAATACTATTAGAAGAATCTTATAGTAGTTATAATACTTAAGAAACTTAGAGATAAGATAAGATCTATAGCTATTAAGAATAAGTAATTACTATCTTCTTAGTTTATTCTTTATATAGTAATTAAATACTTACTTAAGCTATGCTAAACTAATATTATTATTACTCTAATCTAATTAAGATAATATAATAAAGATATTATAATTCTCTATAGTAATTCTTTCTACTTAGTTTAATTTAATTATTTTCTAAGTTAATATATAGATAAAGCTTAGTAGTAGTAAGCTTCTATTAGTGCAGATATAAGCTAGAAGTATTAAAAATTTATATAATCTATCTTAAAGTAATACTCTAATCTTCTTCTTATCTTATTAGTATTTACTAAAGACTCTCTTACTTATTTTAATAATTCTAATAAGAAAGCTTTTCTTATCTATATTATATATATTACTAGCCTTAAGATAATACTTATTAAGCTTCTTATATAGAAAGTTAAAGTAAGCTTAATATTTAATATAAGAATTAGCTTAGTAATGCGTATAATCTATAGCGCTAGTCCTCTTTAAGATAAGCTTATTTTTATTCTAGCTAATAAAGTATAAAACCTAGCGCTTAGAGATCTTCTTCTTAGCTATAGATAAGGCAAAATTTCTAATTATCTCTCTTATAGAAGATAAGCCTTACTTAGTAAGCTTTTTAATATATAGTATAAGCTCTAACTCTTATAGTAGGCTAAGTTTATATCTATTTAGTAGCTAGGTGCCTACTATAGCTTATATACCTCTATATCTTTAGCTTAATATTATATAATTAATATTATATTTTATAGTAACTTCTATATATATAAAACGTTCTTCTAGCTTATATAATTTAATATCTTTAATTATAGCTTAAATTAGATCTATAGTAGTAGAGTTATAACGTGTTAAAGTTAGTATTAATAACACGTTTTAGTTTTAGGATAGGCGCCCAGTGTCCGTGCACGGTAAGCGGTCCACACCTGCCCAGGTGAGCAGCTTTCTCCGCGTCCCCTGCAGAAGGCTACCCCAAAGCTACATTGCATTCTTCCGGAAACTCTTCGAGGTTGTTAGGCAAGTGGTTATGGGCTAGTTGATATGCATCCTGCCTCAGTCGAGATGATCCACCGGATATTGGATGGCGACATGAAGCCCGTGAAGGAGGCGAGTTCGTTCATAGGGCGTGAAGTGCAGGTACAAATTGAACTGCATCCCAACATAGATAGGAAATTGCGCAAACTCTTGACCTGTGTTGTTCTTTACCTGCCCACAATGGTGAGATGTACGATAGGCTTAGCCAGCCTACTGATCGGTTATGCTACAGCTCAAACTAGCAGCGTGAAGGTCAGATGGCTGGAAGGAAAACCAAGTTACATATCTGGCGTGACATTTGGATTGCCTTGGGAAAAAGGACAGCATCCAGCAAACGCGACAACCTTCACTGCTTCGGGTAACGCAAACTTGGAATCTTGGGCCACGGCAGTCTGGCCCGATGGCTCGCTCAAGTGGACGGGACACGCCCTTACCGCGACAGAATCTCCAGCCAGCGAATATACTATCATCGCCTCTGGACCCATCAACTCGACAGTATCGCACCACAGACGGCAAAGCCAGGGAGTCGAAGTGCGCGATGACGGGGACAAGATCGTAGTAAATACCGGAAAAATTGCAGCGACATTTCCCAAGGAAGGAAACACCCTGGTCTCATCCATTCGATCAGGTAACAAGACAGTTGGTCTCAATGGGCACCTTGTCTTGAGGTCTCAAAATGGTACACCTGACGATGATGAGGATGGCAAACCAACTGGCATCGAGTACTTCACATTTACGAGCAAGATATCAAACGTCACGGTTTCAAAAAACACAGCACGAGCGCTGGTCACTGTTCAGGGCAGTCACGGATTAGATGGGGAAAGCGGCCATCAAGACTGGCTACCATTTACGGTGCGCTTCTATTTGTACGCCAACTCTGAGGCAATCCGCATCATACACACCATCATTTATGATGGTGACTCAAGCAAGGATTTCATCTCTGGCATCGGCATCCGTTTCGATGTCCCCTTGGCAGACGAAGAAATGCACAATCGTCATGTGCGCATTGCTGGCGTCGATGGAGGCCTGTTACGCGAGGCGGTTAAAGGCATCACAGGCCTTAGACGTGACCCAGGCGCGGCGGTGAGATCTGCTCAGTTCAATGGAACAGCAACCCCCGAAAAGGGCTCGTGGGATTCAAGAGTGACGAACCGACTTCAATGGATCCCAAATTGGAGCGATTTTCGTTTGAGTCAACTGTCACCCGATGGCTTCAATCTGAAGAAACGAACAAAAGCTGGTCAGAGTTGGGTCAAGATCCCTGGAGGCACTCGATCAGGTGGTCTCGCTTACCTTGGTGGAGCCACTGTTGGAGGTCTGGCTGTTGGTCTACGCGACTTCTGGAAGAAATATCCTACGAGCTTAGACATCTCGAATGCTGCCACAGATAGAGGATCGATTACCATGTGGCTTTACAGTCCTCAAGCAGGACCAATGGATTTACGTCCTTATCATGATGGACTGGGTCAAGATACATACGCAAAACAGCTGGATGCGCTGGAGATTACCTACGAGGATTATGAAAACGGCTATAATACTCCGTATGGCGTTGGCCGAACCAACGAGCTATACCTTTACGCTTTCGACACAACTCCGTCGCCGACTCATCTGTCAACGATTACAAACAATACCAATAATCCACCTGTCTTATTCCCAGATCCTAAGCACATTCGCGATACGAAAGCCATCGGATCGTACTGGAATGTTCCAGGAGCTGTCGACTCTGCTCAAGCACAGAAAATTGAGGCGAACATGGATTTCTTGGTCAAATTCTACGAGAACCAAGTTGAGCAGCGTCGGTGGTATGGCTTCTGGGACCATGGAGACATAATCCATACTTACGATGACGATCGGCACCAGTGGCGTTATGACATTGGTGGATATGCTTGGGATAACTCGGAACTGTCGCCAGATCTCTTCTTTTGGGACTACTTTCTACGGACTGGTCGTCCTGATGTATATCGCCTCGCCCATGACCAAGTGCGCCATGGTGGCGAAGTTGATTCTTATCATCTAGGAAACTTCACTGGCCTTGGTACTCGACATGGCGTCCAACACTGGGCCGACTCAGCTAAGCAAGCTCGCATCGCTACACCGGTTTACAGGAAGGCGTTCTATTACATCTCTGGCGGAGATGAGCGCACAGGTGATATCATCCGCGAAGTGCTTGATGTCGACCAATCATTCGTCCGAGTAGACGCGCGACGAAAAGTGCGCGATCCCAGCGTAGTATACAATCCGGACCCGAAGGCTCTATACCTAAATTTCGGCACAGACTGGGCGGGTATCGCACAAGCTTACCTGATCGAATGGGAGCGACAAGGTCCTCGTGCTCAAGATTCGCATGACAAGCTCGTTGAAGCCATCAAGACGTACCCCAAACTCAAAAACGGCTTTGTGACCGGCGAAGCACTGTACAACTCACTGACTGGAGCTTGGAGCCCACCACCGACGGACCCAGGCAACGATGGGAACGTCACTGTGTCACATCTTTCTGGTGTGTTCGGTGTTCTTGAGACGATCGATCAGCTCATTGACCACTTTGGCCAACGTAATCTCACACAGCCATTTCTTGATGCCTTCCTCGACTACTGCTACTTCTACGGTGCCTCCAAGGCAGAGCAAAAGGCGCGTTATGGCAGGGATTTTGGCAACTTGAACCTCAAGCAGGGACACTCTCGTTATACAGCTTATGTCGCGAACAGACGCAACAATGCGACACTTGTCCCCCGTGTCTGGTCGGAGTACCTAGGCGATGGAAGCAAAGACGGACTTGCGCCAAATGCGCCTTGGAAGACGGAAACAATTGGCGGGAGTGAGGTCCTGCTTCCCATCGACGAGGCAAAATGGGTAAGCACAAATGCTGCAGCTTTGTACGGTGTTGCCGGCATCGAGAATTTGGCATTAGTTGGTGCTCCAGATGTATCTAGTATTAGTGGGAACAGAACTTCTAGTGGGTAGTAGCTGAACATAGGGTGGCTACCGCTATCAAATGAGATCCAGTGCCTTTCATCAATGACGAACGCAGAATCCGCGCACAGCACACTTTTCGAGCCAATTTGCTGACCGAAAGAACACAAAGGGCTGTTGACATTGTAGAATATCTATACCAATTACCGACCTGGGTAGAAGGAGCGGGATCGACACACCTTAAACCGTTGATTGTCCGGTCAATTCCAAAGCCATTGGCCAATTTACTCAGAAGCTGGACAGTAGAGTGTGGGATACAGGATTTTGAACCTTGAAGTCTTTCTAGCGGACGAAAACCGACCCCTTAAGATTTTTTATGAATAGTTGGACTGTTGGCTATTCCAAGGACCAAATGCGAAGTGCCCTGACACGCCACTCAGATGCAAAAGCATCGCTATCTTTCCGAAGATCAGCCGCATAACCGTGTTTCACATGCCCAGGTGCCTCTCAACTAATTCGCGATGGTCACGTCACTCTACAGACGTGACTAAGCTCTCTTGATTCAAGACAAGCGCGCTTCAAGAACAGAGTTGAGAACAGAGTTGACCATAACATTGACCGCCGCTGAGTGGTTGGGTTACTTATCGAAGACGTCCGCGGGCCGTTTCTGAAACAGTGCCTAGGAAAAGTTGCGCGGCAGATGGCCCGGTGCGTGCATCGGTTTCCACGGCACGAGGCCATACCGGCTTTTTTCGCACTATGTCTACCTACCTAGATAGCGTCACGGCGATACCATTGCATCTCGGCCCATTGAGACTTTCTCATCCGGGACTGTTGTATGCTCCTTTCAACACTATATAACAACTGACATCTGAGCATACAGATTGATACCCAGAAAGACACAGGTTTTCATCTACATCCTAAAACCTACCTACCTCAAGTTTTCTGCGTCCGACTATAGCATTCCCCAAGCACAAGTGCCTCCTCATCTATCTCAGGTAGCTCAGCCATGGAAAGATACTAGACCTTTTCGTGTCATTATAGGAGGAGGTGGTATTGCAGGTTTAACTCTTGCAAATGCATTGGAGAAGGCCGGAATTGACTATCTCCTCGTGGAAGGTCGCGACACGATCTCACCTCCAGTTGGAGCGTCGATTGGCATCCAACCAAATGGAAATCGCATCTTCCACCAGCTATAGGCATTCATGAAATTTTCTGGAGCCACCACTGATGCATGATTCGTTGGATTATAGTGGCGTATTCGGAAAGATTGAGGAAGAGACTGTTCCTATGGGACTGACGTACAACCGCCACAAAGATGGACGATTGATAAACACCAGCGAACTCGCGCCTTTGATGCAAAAGAGATATGAGACCCGGAATAGCATCATCAAAAAATGCTCGAACTGGTTTCTCGCATGACGTAGCGTTGAAATATCTAATGTGCACCTAGACACAATTACCCCTTCACGTTCCTTGAGCGCGAGAAGTTGCTCCGGTACCTATATGAGAACCTTAAGAACAAGTCCAAAATCCGACTGGGAAATCGCATAACGAACGTGGACCATAATTCGGAAGAGGTTATTGTTCTCTGTGAAAATGGTACTGCGGTCAGTGGCGATATCCTTGTTGGATGCGACGGAGTCAACAGCACTGTTCGCCAGGCGCTATGGAGATTTGCCACGTCACAGGACCCTACTGCCTTCGACATCAAAGAGAAGACAATGCTCATGGCTGAGTATCAATGCTTGTTTGGTATCTCTGAAGCTTCTGATATCCTTAAAGGTGGCGAAGTCCATATCAACTACGATCAAGGATCTTCTTTTTTGACTATCTGCGGTAAGGACAAGGTGTTCTGGTTCGTTTTCAAGAAACTGGACAAAGTCTACACAGTTCCGAACATCCCTCGTTACACTAAACATGACGCCGAGGTTTATGCTTCCAGCTTCGAAGACGCTCCCATCTGCGATGGCCTGGAATTTGAAGAACTCTGGAGAACTCGAAAAACATTCACTCTCGTGGCCACGGAAGAGGCACAAATGAGACGCTGGACTTGGGGGCGTATTGCTTGCGCTGGTGATTGTGTCCATAAAATGACGCCCAATATGGGTGCGGGCGGCAATGCTGCGGTTGAGTAAGCAGAAAGTTGACCGGTGCGAATAACACAAGCTGACAACAAATAGATCGGCTGCAGCCATAGCTAACGAGATTAAGAAGATGGTTGATGCTTCTGAGAAAGGTAAGCCATCATTTGATGCAATTAAGTACCACCTTAGCAAGTATCAGAGCGGCCGGGAGCAGCGCACAACAGCCATCGTGAACGCATCTAATGACTTGACTCGCACTCAAGCACTCACAACGTGGAAGGACCGGCTGGTTGCTTTGTGGGTTTTACCCCTCAGCATGGATTTGTAAGTATGGGAGCCGACAGGCATATAAGGGCCGAACACCCCCTCAGCTTTCGCGGGTTTTTGCCTGGCACCTCAAAACTAATGAGACTCAGGCTCGCAGACATCAGTTGTGATACAATCATTGGTGCTGTGCGACTTGACTACCTGCCTGTACCTGAACGATCACTACGAGGGACGATGCCGTTTAATCCATCGCAAGGCTCGGGGATGCAGGAGTCAAAGTTGCTACGTGCGTTAAAAGCGCTCCCATTCTTGGGCATTACTGCAGCTGCAGTATATCTAATGGTGGGAGTAAGTTGTATGCAAAAGATTGTAGCCAAACACACGCTAACCAGTATCAGACTGCGCTTCCACCAATGCGTACACACATTGTACAGGTTCTGGAACATGGAGTAGAGAACAGATTTGGTCAGTCAGGCTTTGTGCAGCCGATGCGCAACTTCTACGGTATTGAAGCTATTGATAGCAAGATTAGAGGCCTCGCAGCATGCTTTGCTTCTTTCCAGTTCGTTGACCCTATCGCCAATTGGCAGGGCTTCAGCTTCCTCATGGATGCTGGGATCGTCTACGCTATCCTCCTCATCGAGAGCGCGCGCCGAGCCAACATCATGACTTTCGCTTCCTTCCTAGTTGTGCTTGGACTTGGCATGCAACTTATCGGTACGCGGCCTCCATGAGCTTGTCGCGCAGCCGCAAATGCTAACAAAATAGGTATGGCCGTACTCCTGCCCATCTACTTTTTCATATTCTACGTCCAGTCGCCTATCGAGAACTTCCGAGCCCGGGATATGCGTCTTACCGATATGAGCTACACAGCTTCTGTCCTTCCGGCAATGATTCTCGCGCATTATGTTCCAAGCTTCAGTAGCACCTTGAATTTCATCGAGCCGCAAACGCGCCATATGTGGAACTGGATTTGGCAGCTGTTCCCACTTTACATCAGTATCCTGCAGTTTGTACTGAAGAAGACCGTCATGCCCGATACAGTGCATAAGGACAAACTTGATCAGACAGAGCGGGACATTCCAACTATCACGTACACGATCGGAAGCCTCTGCGCACTAGCTTCGACTGTGTGGTGGTACACCCTCTACTCGGCACCCTACTCTTTGAAGACGATCTTCATTCCCAATCTTGCGCCTGGCCAAACAGGAGAGGAATACATCCGTATGTTCCTGCAAGTCGATGAGCTTTGCGTCATGGCCGCGTGCTTTTTGTGGCTACTGTATCTATATGGCGATCTAAAGAAAGTGGATATGATGGCGGATAGCTGGATCAGTATTTTGCTCAAGGGTGTAGCATCGCTCGTGGCACTCGGTCCGGGTGTAACGGTAGGGTTTGGGTGGCTTTACCGAGAGCGACTGTTGGCTACTAAATGGCATAAGGATGCACTTGTGCCTGGCAAGGCCAACTGAAGCACCGGATACAGTCAAAACGGCGACTTAACATGTTATATAGAATTGCAAAGACCTTGGACAAATTTTGGGGTTGATTTGGACATTGTGCGAAGGCGCTATGGAAAGAATCAGACTCCGGAACAACAGATATCTCCTGTGGCGGTTGTAAATTACTACACGGCCAAAATATAAAGACGGAATCATTGCAAGAAAATATGTGATACGGACTGGCTGTTAGGCCTGGCAGGGCGTCAATTCAATTGATCAATGGTGTGTCTACTTCTTGTCTTTCCCTCCCTGGTCTTGACCTCCTCGCTCAGATAGAGCACCCCGACGACCACTGGCGAGATAGTAGACACCAAACATATCGGATAGCGTTGTATGTGGTTCTTGTGGCATGTTGTAAAGGTAAAATCGGGCGGTCCGATGAAAGGGTAATTGTTCGGGTAGTAACACTGGCTGGGAATGCTGACCAGTATGCCGGCAGTAAAGATGGGGAGGAGTCAAAGAAAGGAAAAGGGCTCTCATTTATGACGGAGGGCTGAGCTTAGCGTTTGCTAAATCTGAGACCGCAGATGGCCAATGTCTTGCTATCAAAGTCTCACACTTTCGAGGCTTTGTCTTCATGACACTATTACACAAATGAGACAAGCCCTCAGTGCGCTTGGAGAATCGTGTTGACCAGACCTGCGAACTGTGGGAAGTGTTCTGCCAGTGTCTCGCAGTCTAATTGGGTGAGATGTGGTGACGGCTGTTGCAAATTCATAACAGTGTACCAAGCCAGCTGAAACATGATCGGGTCGTCTGCCCTCAGAGTGTTAAGTAGATGCGCATAGTTGCTGATGTTTGTGGCAAGATCATCAATAATGCTCTCGATGAACATCTGAAGTTGTGCTGCAAAGTCGTTCAAACCGAGCACGCGCATCGCCGCATAGCAGTACACCCAGTACCATTTGTCGTGACCATCGACAGAGGGACTTTCTGGGAGGAAATCGTTCCAGTGCTTGTTCTGCAAGGCGTGCCCATACCAGTCCAAGACGCACATAACGTAGCCGGGCAGGAGATTACCTAGTTTAACCGGGATCGCGCTTAACCCTGGCTGCGCCTCATGACACTGCTTGAACAATGGAGATGCAGCCGTAAGCGCCCAGGTAGGAAACTCAATCGAGAAGTGTCGGTGGCTGTCTTCTGCCTGTTCTAACAATTGACGCATTCGATCGGCGTTGACCATACCCTTCGCAGTAGACAATTGGTGTTTGATATCGAAGTCTGTACAGGTATGGGATGTGAGGAGTACAGAGGATAGTCCTTCAAGCAGCTTTCCACGTATCATGTAAGAGACGTCGAACACCTCCGTCAGATTTCCCGATCGATGTGTGTTCTTGGTGGACTCGGATTCGATCGCGTCGATCTCGGTCATCATACAGTTAAGTTCCATATCGATGAAGTTGTTGATAAATATGGTTGGTATTCCGGGATAAGCAAGGGAACAGCTTTTTCCGGGTTGGGGCTTTTGTCCGTTTGCTCCTGCCTGGCGCATATTGTCACGTGCCCCACTCTGAGGGTCCCACAATGAGAACACTGGCGCCTTGTGAGTGAAACGAGGTGAATGTGCGAGAAAAGGACCGTCGATTTCCTGCGCTAGCTAGCGCGACCGAGTTCTACACAGGGTCGTTGTTACGCTCATTGTCTTACTCACTCCAGCAAGCACCCTTCTCGCCTCCATCAAACTTTCGGACTCTTCAACCACTTCTACCATTGGCACTTCGCGCAACTACTTAGAGACACGCAAATACACAATCTTCATCTGGGAAAATGCGCAAACAATCGAGAGACGGCCGCAAGGCTCGACGTGGGAACTGGCCGCTCGAAAACATCAACAAAGTACTTAGCATACAGCAACCTGTGCCACAATCAAAGGCGCAAGGTAATGACGGAAGAATCCGTCAAGCGGAACGTACCGGAAGTTTTCGACATTCCAGAGAAAACCAACGCGGCGGACGAGGCCGTGATTCGAGCAATGACGAGCGGTTCGGTACACTGCCACAGCAGCCGCAAGGTGCGGCACCCTCCCTGCTTCAGCGTATGACACGTGATGGAATACCCATGCTGACTTCCAAAGTCGAGCAATCGTATAGTGGACAGGGAAAACGCAAGCGGGGAGACACCCAGGAGCGTGACCTGAATCATGATGATAAGCAGCGTTCCGCTCTCCCAGGTCATGATACTCTTGCTAGTCGGGGTACACCTGACGGCAAATATCAAGCTCAAGCTCGCGAACATAAGCACAAGAATAAAAGATTCGACAGTACCAAGAAGGAGGTGGAAGTCCAGAAGAACGCCCAGAAGAAAGAGAATGGTAATATTATGGTACAGGCCGCAACGGATTGCGCACCTCGCGGACCGAGAGCTGCACTACCGACGCGCATGACTTGGGACACGCAGGACCAGCAGCAGAAGAAGGACAAATGGACAGCCAATAAAGGTCAGCAGAAGTCGATTTCTACCGAACAAGAGGCAAATCGAAGCATGCAGCAGCCGCAGACAACGAGCAACCTCGAGAAGGCATACAAGATCCTTGTGAGCTCACCGGCACGCAAAGGAAGTCCAGCCAATGCGAAGCGAAAGATTGAGGACGTAGATGAGCCTGCGATTGGACCGCAGAAGAAGCAGCGTGTGAACGATTCACGCATGCCAACATCACCACCTCAGAAGAAGAAGAAGAAGAAGCAGCAGTCACCGCAGAAGCCAGGACGTGAGCCTCGTGTTGAAGATGCATTCGCAGTTAACCCTGTTGTGGCCAATCTGGAGTTCTTACCTACTTTCAAGGAGTACGACGACGACAGCGTCCCGATCATGATGTCCGAACAGATTCAGCACATGGACTCGCCTGACCTGCTCAACGACCCATCACCCCAGCTGAAGGCGAATGCTTTCATATTGCTGAAGCGCGGTCTCAATACTAAAGACCTTGGACGCAAGCCTCCCAAGGACGCGAACGGAAACGAAGTGAAGTTGAGAGGCCGTGTCAAGGTCATCGAAGACATCGACCTCTACCTTCACGAAGACGGCAAGCTCTACGTGGCGACTGATCTCGGCCTGCTAGTTGTGGCTGATTACCTCACACTTGCTGGTTATCCTGACACACAGCCCGTTCGCTTCAACGGAATGAAGCCCGCGTGGGTCGGGGCGGTGATAGCTCGCGCAGATACCCGTCGAACCATCAAGAATACCCAGGAACCCGATTGGCTAAGGGAGCAGACGAACAGACATCCAAAGGAGATTCTTCCTGATGTACCGGAGGGCGACTTGGGTCTAACCCCACACGTGACTGTCAATGTGTACTTCCAAGACTACGAGACTGGTCGAGCGTTCGGACAGCGCGTCGATTTGAACGAGACAGGAAAACACTACTTCATTGGGTGGTTCGACATGAAGAACGTCGGGGACTATCTCCCTTTGGACTCGGACTGGGAGGGCTTGTACATTGAGGAAGATCTTGTTGGCGCGACCGCGGTCTATGTTCCAGGAGCAATCCCGGGACGATCTGCCCTTGCGCCGCGGCCTGTACCTACACCGGCACCTGCACCTGCACCGCGGGCATCTGTGACACCACCTACGTCTGGTCGAACAACGACTCCCACTCGCGCGCGCTGACAGTCCGATCGGCTCCAGTAAAGACTGCGGCAGCTAAGACTAAGGTGGTCACACTCCTGCTACAGCGGTGACCCAGAAGGCAAAGACGGCTATAATTCCTCCCACTGAGAAGGAAAAGTTGCCATCAAAGCAGGCACAAGTTATTCACACGGATGCAGTAGTTCCTGCAGCGGATGAGCAGCCACCCAAGATCCCCGAAATCAAGGGGCCAAAAGCGCCGATCCCACAACAGTCGGACCCGGAGGTGAAGCAGGACACTGAGAAGCCCGAGATCAGGCCTGAAGTCGACGCCCCGATCCAGGAGAAGGCTAAGAACGAGACTGCAACACCGCCGCCAGTACCTGTCCCAGCCCCAGCGCAGCGCGCGTTGTACAACAGTAGGGACGTGGAAGACGAGGTCGATTGGGATGACGATGACCTATGAGAGATACGTTAAGGATGATTGAAATGAGCGGCTAGGTGGATACATGTTGCGTTTGAATATAAAGCGAGGCGTTAAATTGGAGGACAATAGGAAACAAGCGAGCGAGAAGAATCTCAATACATTCATGTTGGAGGATAAAGAATCATAGAAAGTGACGGTGAATTTTTTTTAAAGATTACTATTAAGATCCCTTCCCGACGATCGAATGTGATACTTTCTGAATACAAACTCTCGTATGTGATTTCATGTTGACGAGGATATGCACCATGGCCTAAGCCGGCCCTGTTGGTCGCTGGTGCCTAGTGGTAGTTGTGGCTGTGTTGGCGATACGGGGGCTCCAGGGTGCGTTTCTGCGGAAATACTGCCGCCTCATCAAGCGATGGGTATCGTATTCTGCGTAATGCTTCCCCCATATGTCCTTATTGCCCCAAGGATCGTAGTCGTCCTCTTCATCTGCGGCGGATCTGTTTCCATCTGCAATGTCATCCTTGTCCGTTGAAGGAGTGTCATCTTTGTCTGTAGAAGTGGTGTCATCTGCCAACCCAATCTCTTCTGTAGGGGCGGAATTGGTAGCATCGCCCTCTTTTTCCTTCGCAGGCTCAGCCTTAGTTTTGGGGCCGGACTTGCCCTTGTTGGCCTTTTTGGTTTCAGGCTTCGGTTTAGTGTGGATGCGATCGGTAGGACGTCTCCGATAATACTTGAGTACGCGGCCGATGTTCAAGGGAAGTCCCATGTGAGCCGGAGCTGTGTTTTCATTTCTTCGCATACCCGACCAGTGTCTGAAGCTGTTTGCAAGTACTTCTAGCCTTGCCGGAACGGACACTGTATCGTTCGGGAATCTTCGCCGGCGGTCTGGTCTAACGGCCGTATAATGTAACCATCCACGTTTGGTGCGTTCAGGCAGGTACCTCTTGTCCTCCGACCGCTCATCCTCAGAAGGTGGGGTCGTGCCTTAACTGCTTTACTAAACTGGTTCGACGTCATGGCGATCGGGCCTCGGATCTGAGAAGAGTATGTACCGGATGAAAATGATTAAGAAACAGGATTCCAGGACTGCGATGGCCTCGCCGAGTAAGAAACGTCCCTACGGTCCATTTCCAGCGTGTCCAGATGGCAATCCTTAAGGTTGGTTTTGTACATCTGAAGCACAAGTGCATCTATGAGCGGCTGCTGGAAACGTTTGGCGATACCCAATTGGAGCATGGCGTTATAAAGATGTATCTTTTCGAGGAGGTCATCGGGAACCTCGATTTGGGGCGTCTTGCGCAACGATTCTTCCACCACTCCTTCCATCGCCTGCAGCCAAGGGACAA